>NC_068397.1:17681641-17724141 GCF_023724105.1 Carassius gibelio | reverse complement strand
TTAGTCTAAGTTTTCTTATTTACAGAGCTGTTCCCATCATCTGCTTATAAGCAGACATTATGAATTCACACAGGTGGCTCCAAAATCAAGACAAAGATGATGGAGGAAGGATTCACAATGATTGGCTATCAACCTCTGGAAGACAAAGTGAATTTTCTTCCTTTGTGTTTTTTCCAACCCAGCAATTCAGAGGGAGGATGTGGACTTTCTAATAGATGAAATTGCTTGTCTGGGCTGTGAACTCTAGAAAGTCTTCCTTAAAAAAACACAAGATAAATACGTATAGCCTTCTTTCTTTGTACCTCTGATTCTGGGTATCAGTACAGCATTGTGAGCAAAAAAAAATATATGAATAAAATGTACACCTTTATTTTTAATCTATCTTTGACCATATATATATATATATATAGGCAATTGTTAATAATTTATTATTTATCTAGGTGAAGTACACTATATGTGATCTCCTTTAAAAAATCCTGTAGTTTTTGACTGATGAACATCTGAACTAAATTATAAATAAGATTTGAAAGACATAATAGTGCACCACATTGACTAAAGGGAAAAGATGATCACATTTTCATGAAACCAGCATGCTGCTGTAAGATGATTCATTCCTTATGTAGCATGACTAAACTGCACCTGCTCTTAATCACGATGTACAAAATGACATTTGGGGAATTTTGATGGGAAGGTGAAATTACCCATGTCTCTGTTCAACTGTTTTGCAGTCTACTAGTGCCTCCTGCTGGTAGGAGCTAATAATGGCCGGAGCTACTTATGACTTTGTGAGATACTGAACACTGTACGTACAAGAGTCAAATATTCATTTAATTATCATTTTTCAATTAACATATTAAAATCAAGCACATTACCGGTCTCTGTATGTCTGAATTTGTTGGTTTTCATTCTTCACTCGTCCTACACGATATAATTTTTGTGCAAATGTGAATTTACACATTTATTTATTTATTTGTATACCACCTGCTCCATTAATAATAAAATTATATGGTATGCAGGTCCCTCTGAATTTAGGTTTCTTATTGCAGATCAAGCCATTAGCTGGGATTAATTTGTCTTATAGTCTACAACTGACAGTTAAAATTGGAAATCGGTGACAACAGATGATTTGTTTTTAAGCTTTTTATCCCAAGCTCTTTGTCCTGATAGTATTTTTTATCCATATATTCTCAAATATATATTTCAAAAGCAGATGAGAACATCCTTGTGCACATAAGAGGATTTGTGAGCACGTGTGACTGTGAAGATGGATTGTGTCAGTGTTGTGTGTTAATGGCCTGTTAAAGGCCTCTTTGTATAGGTGATTTACTAAAGTTAGAGGAGAAACTGACATGTGGACAACACCATCCATCATGTACAGTGCTGTCTGGCATTTTGCATGATTTCAGCAAATGCGTGCAGTTCTGTGCGTGTTGACAGATGCAGGCCGAGGTAAATGAGGTGTGCTCTTTTGGCATTGTTACGCAGAGCTCTAAATATGCATACTGACACAACAATATGCCAAAAAAATGTGGAGGTTGCAATAACACCACACCCATATTTTCTTATGAAACATTTAATTTCTAAGAAATTGGATTAACAAGATCTTCCTCCTTTTTTTGCTTCATCAGCTAACGTGTGTGTGTGTGCTGCAAATGCCATTTGAAATTAAATCTGTAAAATTAAAATATGGCATAATGTATTGTAATAATTAAATGGAATTTTGTTGTTGTTGTTTTTGTTTGTTTGTTTTTTACAAGTATGTTAGCTGTATTTTGAATTTTGCTCTGCATTTGCAAATGTCCGTAAAATCAATGAATAATGTAATTACCTATAATACCTATGAATAATGAAAATTACCTATAATATGCTTCTATATTAATGGTCTTTCGTAGATCATAGCAAGTATGATTTTTATTTTGCATTTTCTCCAAAAGTGAACAAGAAACGCTACTGGATTTTCATGAATTCCTAAAATAAAAAAGGAAATAAAAATATAGAAAGAAAGTTAAGGCCAGAGAGTGAAAGATGTCAAAAAGTAACTCCTTCAGCTGCATTAGAAACCCAATTACAAACGGAGTGACTATTTTTTCTATATATATATATATATAATTCATTTGCTAGAATTATTTAATTGTTGTGGAATGGCATCATCACAGTCATTCTTGAAGAGAAAAGGTACAGTGTGTTCTAGGGTAAATGTTTGGGCAAGAGACAACATGACTATGCTTGAGTTTATGCACCTGTAGATGAATCAGTCAAACCTGTTAATTAAGAGTAAAACAATACTGTCATATCCTTGTCATTTGTTACAAGATATTTGTCTTTCATATCAGATGTTTTTATATCATATAAGTTCTATTCATAATACTTGGCCTATAAGATCACATTTTAAAAGCATAGCATAATGTATTTACTATATGACCGTGATGAACAACTGATCATTCCTAATCCTTTGTGTCAGTCTTCTATTCTTTCTGTTTTAAATGTAATTTATTCCTGTGAAGGCAAAGCTGAATTTTCAGCATCATTAATCCAGTCTTCAGTGTCACATGACCCTTCAGAAACTATTCAAATATGCTGATATGATGCTCAAGAAACATTTCTTATTTTCAGTGTTGAAAACAATTATTGTGGAAGCTCGAATATATTGTTTTTCAGACAGGATTCTTTGAGGAATAAAAAGTGTAAAAGAACAACATTTATTCAATGTTTTATTTAATTTTTAAAAGAACAGTAGTGTATTTATGAAGCTTTTTAAGCAGCATGTAGAGTCAAAAGGTTCTCATTTTAATATTAATTTGTTTTGAATGAAGTTTAAATTATGGCACAGAAATCAAAGACTGATGTTTTCACTCATTTAAATCACAGGCAAACCCCATTAGTGAAAATCAAAACAAAACAAAAAAGTAACTACCAATAAAAAAATAAAAATAAAAATGATAAGAAACATTTGATTTGTTGTATTTTAAAGAAACTGCTTTAATGAAACACCTTAAAACATACAGCAATCAAACACAGCAATAAACATTATTTAAAGGCAGTGCAGCTATTTAGCAACATGTAAATTCATTTCTCAATTTTAGTGTTCAGTTACAAACTGCACAACGCCTACAGGCTGTCAATAACGCACAGATCTAACCAAGTTAATTTCCCTCAGGTACATACAAACATGCAAATACATGGAGTGAATACTGCTAGATTCTTTAATGACATTTCTGCACATTAATTGAACAAATTCCCTGCAAATGAGCGAATCAGGGCTTTCGCACTTTGGAAATAACACAAATCGCATAGATTTGTGTCCTTGACTTTCATTCCCTTCGGCTCATCTACCATATATTAGTCACCATAGATATGTGATGTACATAATCACAATCACATCTGAAATCACATAACAGATTCCGAGCGATATTGGTTGGTTGGTCCTTTACAAGTGAATTTGATGAATCGGTCTCATCCGCAGGAAATAATAGTGAAGCGTTTGGACACACAGGACATGTTATGCAACACAATACCCAGCAGAAAAATCAAAATGAGTGCCACCAGTAGCACAGTGCAAACCCCCGTCCATGCTTTGGTCTTAACCGCCACCTCCTCCTCCTCCTCCATCCCCTCCTCACCTGTGTCATCCCCCAGCACGAGGTTCCCGCCATCAGAGACGTTTAACACCCCAACGCTTTTAGGGCCAAATCGGCACGCTGGTTGTCCGGGAAGCAACGCCTCATCTGTGTCCAGAGGGATGGGCAGCAGGTAGCAGCCGCTGTTGGGTAAGTGTATAAAGATGGGAGTGTGCTCAGAGGAGTGAGACGGACTGATAATGGAAAGTACGTCCGGGTCGTCTGCAAGATGGGAGACCGAAAGTCCGCCAGGGATCTGCGTCACACTACGACACCAAGGACAGCGAAGCTCTCTCTGACTGAGCCACATCTGGCTCAGACACACGGAGCAGCAGGTATGCTGGCAGTGCAGGAGTTTGGGACGGCGCCGTTGGCTGAAGTAGTTGAAACAGATTTGGCACTCAAGCCTGGAGTTCTGGGACAAGGTGTCCATCGTCCTTAAAACGTGGCTCTTCGGTTACTTTAATAACGCTATTCTTGCCGATTTGAATCGCCAATGCACTTCTCGGTCAACCACTCGGTGCTGATGAGGCCGTCAGTGCACGTCTGGCTCTGACTATGGAAGCGAGACAAATGTGTTGCATCAAAACAGACTGTCAAGAATTTAATCCAGGGGATAGGTTTTGGCACATACAAATACAGGCAGAGGGGTTAATTTATTATGCGCTGGCTGTGAGCTGGATCTATATTCTTGTCAGGCTTGACTTAAAAGTAGACGTCCTGGATAGGTAAACAAATCAGCAGGGATTAGGACTGACACAGTCACCCTAAGCCTAGACAACGGTCGTGAAGAATGCAGAGAATAAAGCGTGTATGTCAGCTGAAAACAAAACAGCTTAATTAGATAATTATCTGTGAGTAATTCTATGATAACGTGAAATGACTTGATGGCTTCACAGAGTGATTCTTACCATGGGTTTAGTATAGATCCAAGCAGGGTATCAAATCATTCAATGAGCACAGCTGGAAATAAAAGCAGTCCACAGGAATATCCTTCCCCGTCTAATGATGAAATAACTCTGTAAAATAAGAGGAAATGAATGACAATAAAGAAAGAGTTATTTAACAGACTTGAATCTCATCCATTCTTAAAGTGGAGAAGATGAGGTTAAATGTGCCGGGGTTTTTTTTAAGTTAAACAAGAAGAAATTAAAGGAGAGGTAAAACTTCTAATAATTAATATTTTAGATTTTAAAATAGAATATATATATACACAGTATATATATATAGTCACAGAATATGTCTTCACCAATAAATAAACTAATTTGACCCATGTTATTGGCAAAGTGTATCATATCACGAGGTAAGTTTAAGAATCATTAAAATATGCAACCATTACATTGCAATTCACCAACATGTACAATCTTAATACCCATACTGTACAGATCTTTTTTACAAATTTCTAATATTTCAAAATATACAAAATCCATTGCTATACAATTGCTATACTATATATATTGCTATACTATATAAATGATATAAAAAAGATACATAAATACATGTAGTTTTAGTTACTTACATTTCTTATTGATTATTTTTCCATACACTTTCTGTCTAAATACATTTATAATTTGCAAACTGTATATTTTAACACATTTTGCATTTGCTCAAAATGTGTTTCAAGATTGGAAATGTACTTTCTGCCACTTGACATACATCTTGTAATATATATTTGGCATTTGAAGGTTTTTTTTTTTTCTTTCTTTTTGAAAAATCTGCACTGTTAACAACATACATTTAGCATAGATTTGAAATATTTTAGCCAAAAAAAATTCTCAGAATGGATACATCTAAAAATTCTCAGAATGGATAAATTTTTGCTGTGTGATACATTGTGATACAGTTGATGCAACAAGAAATAATAATTAAAAAACATGTTCTTTCCTGAGAAATGCTTATGGCTTTGGTTCATCCCTCAGTCTGAGCAAGACAAGTTATTTCCTAAACACATGACCATGATAAGAGGGTGACATACCTTGCTAATGACACATCTAGTACTCCTCCATTCCTGACTGCTGATCTGTGCTCTTTTGTTCTGCCTTTTTCCATGCTTTATACCCTTCTTCTATTTATGTTTGTTTTGTCTTCAAATATAAGGTTTAATATTTATGATACAATAGATTTATTATTGTTTTCTGTCATCAATATAACCTTGTAATCAAGGTTGATTTATTGGCATATAATGTTGTTTTACTCAATGGGCAGTATAATCCACTTATGAGTGTTTGTATGGCCACACAATGGCAGTACAAATTTTCACTGGATGAAAAACTTCCCCTTACAAGCAAGAGCAAAATGTGACCTAGTTTAGTCGAACCCGTAGGCACAATTTCTCAAACCTGCATGACACATGACTATTAGCATGCATGAAGCTGACCAATGAATGAGAGTTCAAAACCCCTCCAGCACTCAAGCTTCCTTCTGACCTTAACCAATTCAGAGCTTAAAAATATTTCCTAACCTCATCTAAAATTTATTCGAGGGCAATTGTTTCCTTCAGGTACTGTACAGCTAATATGCATTTTAATTGACTGGCTCAGTGCTTGTCACTAAGTGAGAAATACTCGAGGCGAAATGAAGTGTGCTGGTACTACACGTCAATCACCTGAGAAAAGAACGAACACTTACTTATCAAGAGACCAAGTTAAAGTTAAATGACTTGTGGCCACATTTTCAGCATAAGCCTCGCTCCAGACTTCCTGTTGTTACACTTACAGTCATAACATCATAGTTTGCTCATGTGACCTTGACTTGCAAAACAAAACAGTTATCGCATCGAGCAATTTGCACTCTTCTCTTTCAAGTTCAAAGGTTTATACCATGTAATAATTGCTCATATATGTATAATTCCATTCCATCCCTTGAGGGGGAAAATAATTAATAATGCAATTAAGTCTGCTATTGTAGCATGAATGGACAGACGCCCCTGAGGGATTATCCATTATTAGGAGCACATTATCTTGTGATAGAGAAGCGGAAATATTTCCCTCCTCTTTGGGACTTCCAATCAAAACGCATTACAGTAATATCACAGACAGCTTTAGAGACATACAGACATGAATACTTTTAATTTACTAATAAATCTTAAAGGCTTTACCAAAACTATTTTTGCTAAATGAGACCAGTTCACCATTTGACATGATTGTTTCATGCTCATCACATTGGTGTCATTACAAATGAGGGAAAAAAAAAAAAGTGCATTGAAAATAAAACAAATGTGGACGCTGCGAATCCAGCTCTCTGTGATGGCGAATTTGTGTGCTTCTCATAGTATCTCAGTTACCATGAAAACCATTACTGCTCAATTTCACATTGCAGAATTTCCTTCAGGAGTTCTGGTACAGCACACAGGGGAGAAAACGTGACAATCTATTAAACGTCCTGTGGGCACATTTACTAAATCATATGAAATATTTGAGAAGGTGTAACCTTGAGAACACGTCCTTTGAGTTCTCACTTTTGTACTGGCATCAATCTTTCATTTTATGCTGAGCAAGCTGGCTTTCACTTGGCATATTTTCTAATTGAGCTAGAAATTTTTGCTTTTTTACTTTTAATTTAAAACAACCGAGGATCAAGTGCATGACTAAAGAAATGCAATGGGACAGGGTACACTAGATGCGCATAACAAAATATTATCAAATGTGAAACAATGCCTTTATGATTTTATCTTAAAAGAAAAATGAATCCCATGGTGGAAGCTTCACTGAAGGTCAGTCTTCAGTCTGGCGTCTCGAAAACTAAGACAATGAAACAAGCAGATAACAAACCGTTAGCTGTGCGCTACTGCGGAGCATCAACCTAATGGATGCAGCTGAATCAGGGGATTTGATTTGTCAGAAAGGGGGGGAAAGAAAAGGAAAAAAAAAACATCACTTAAAATCTAAAGCCTTGAGGCATTCCTCAAGGGCAATGCATTGACTTGAGCAGGTGGGGAGGGGTGCTATTCATGCATGCCCTCGGCCTTTAATTTTGATGCCTTTTTTCACGCCGTTCATGTAAGTCGCCTGTGGGATGTTGGTGTTACAACACACCACCTCCCATGTTAACCTGCGTAAACAATGCAGAAATGTCAAACATCCCAGGGCAACACATAATTTATACAGCAATGTCACACAAATCTCCATGTGTTTATTTTTTAAATGAAGCACCGAACTTCGGCTGACTAGGGTGTGTTTGCGACAGGAAGCAGATAAGCTTTTAACTTTGTACTGAAATGCTGTCTGAACGGGTGTCAAACTCCTAAAGTGATTAAAGTGCATGCCGCTCATCAACACAAACCCATGTTAATAATAAAACCAAATGTATTGAGAAAAGGCACCTCGAAAGCTGAGTGAATCAAGCAGTTGTCTGATAGCAAAGCACTGAGATAACATAAGATAATATATGTGGAATTCACAAGGACACAGTAAAGACCAAAAACCTTGAATGATGAAAAGGTTGAATGACACATAAACAGACTCTTTGGGCTAAGGTTTGGGATTTATAAAGATAAGCCAAATATTTTGGATTGTGTGACATGTACAGGCATTATCAGGACACGTCTGTTTTCAAAAACAGTCATATTTAGACTAGTTGCCACTGGCTCCGTCTTAAAACCTAACAATCAGCTTACATTGCAGGGCATTCAGCACGTCAATGTCACCCAGAAATGCAGTCTAGTTAGGCAGCTCACTATATTTTGACACGCGGCCATTGTTGCGTGTCTCTAAACAATCAAAACAAGACTTAAACCGGAACAGAGAAGAAAGCTGCCCGAAATAATCCTGCTGCAATCTAAAAGAAAAAGTGAAAGAAAATTCATATATATATATATATATATATATATATATATATATATATCAGGTTCCATCCGTATTGCACTGATACATAACACAACAAAACACAGTAAAACACAATACAAAACTTGACGGGTTGGTACGTCGTTGCAGAGGCTGAACATGCTTTGAACAGATGTGCTCCAAAGTTACACGCTCAGCGCAGGTTATAAAACCGCGGTTGAAACGTAATGCAACAAATATGCATCTATGCAATGGACCAAAAACTAATCCAAACTCTAAACTCTGTTTAAGAATTTAACGAGGTATATAAAGTCTCGGAACAACTTCGATGCGAATGCACAAATAGGAAAGCCAAGAAGTTTGACCTGTTTCTTTGAAAGAGTGTGGGGGGAGGAAACTCACCTTGTATATCGAGAAGTGTTTTCATCTGTGCAAACGGTGAACGTCGCGTGCGGAGCAGCCTCATCTGTCATATTACACTCTGCCTTCTTCAAAGGCACACTGTTAACGCTCTTCCACTCCCTCAGCGCAGCCAATAGCGAGCAACGTCTTCGAAGAGAACAGCCAATAGAAGGACCGCTAATCATTTTGCCACGCCCCTTAACATCGCTTTTCGAGTCGAAACCGGTCTGATCGTTTAGTCTTTTGAAGGTGGATTATATGTTACAAAACAAATACTTGCCTTGCAAGACAAGTACAAACGGTGTCTTTAAACATTACAGAAATACACAAACTTTCCGTTGATTTTTAGCATTTTTGTGAGCTCTAGAAGTATGATTTATAGAATTGAAGCAAGGAACTAACAAAGTTACCGTAACTAATGAAGATGCTCAGTGCTGGTACAAGTAAACTTATTGTGCATGGTTAAGAGCATTGTATAAAAAAAATCAATTTCGATACCATTCCTCTGGCCATTTTTTTTTTTTTTTTTTTTTTTTGCAATGCTGAAATAATCAAATGGAGAATCTGAGAAGCTGGTGACATTTGGACTAATTATTTAGCCCCAGAGTTAGTCAGTGTCAGCCCCTGCAAATATAGTGAGTCATGAGAATCAGAAGTAAAA
Organism: Carassius gibelio; assembly: GCF_023724105.1. Lineage (NCBI taxonomy): Eukaryota > Metazoa > Chordata > Actinopteri > Cypriniformes > Cyprinidae > Carassius > Carassius gibelio. Next base: position 17,714,680 of record NC_068397.1, on the reverse strand, counting down.
CAAAAATACTTCCAAGTACTGATTAAGAAATGGACCACTCCTGTGTATTTGGACGAAGGCAGAGTTTAAAAACCATAGTGCTAGAGTTTTGGTTTTTCAGTTCACCACCAGCTGAGAAGCCGGATCCTGACGAGCCCACTCTAATGGTCTGGCCCTTGCAAATTAAAAACACATGGATAGTGGCAAACAAAACGCAACCTAGGGAGGTTTTTTCCTTACTTTAAAGAGAACACAGAATGGACACAAAACACACCAGACAGGTCAAGTGCAATGCTGAGGCTTTAATGACACAATAACACTGAAAAGCTAGGTGGAGTTTTCTGCATGTCAACATTACACAATGTATAAAAATAGCACAGTAATAAAACAAAGACATCTGGACTAAGAGCGGCCAAACTGCCAAATTGTCCACTTTACTCCCCCTCCCCGTATCACCCATAAACCAGCTGCATATCCAGTGCCCAACATCTGAAACCGGTCGCAGTGGGCCAGTCCTTGACCAGGTGAAGATTCTAAACCCTTGCTGTGAGACCAGATCCACACCTCCCAGATCCAGCCACATGAGAAAAGGGCTTTGTAGGCATAGGTCAAGGCCTGGTCAAGTGAGAGTAGTCTCTGTATTATATTAAGATGAATGCATTGCACCCAAAATAGAACGTTAACTTGAGCACTGGAAATGCAGCGAGGTGTAAGTCACTGCCATACTTTTTTTTTTAAGTTACATACAGTCAAGAACAGTGTCCATGTGTACATTCATAGTGAAGTGCATTTTACACGTTTCGGGTAATACATTCAAGTATTACAGCAGTGCATCGTGGTTCAGTATCTTGTGCCCCTTTTCTTCATAGCACCTGATGGGACAAAGCGATTACACAGAAGACAAGGATTGAAAGTGGGGATTAATTTCCCCATTCACACCAAAAATGACAACTAGAGGTATTAGAATCCACATCAGCAAACAATATGGTCGGTTTATTCCAAGTACACTCCTGTCTGCTGCTATAAACTCTAGTTTGTTATAGCAGGATTGATTTTAATTAGGTGTCAGGGTTTTTAAATCCATCAGCTGGACATTTTTATAATTTGTGCCTTGGTTATAGCAGTGGAATGGACTCCACCGTTCTAAAGGCCTCTCAATATTAGAAAACTCTTTATCGTGATTTTATAGTTCTCATTCTTTGTGTGAACGGGGCTAAACTGGTTTAAAACTCCAACCTCACCTCTGCCTCTCTGGTAGTAGGTAAAGTCAGCCTCATCATATTCACTTCTTGGTCTTTGCTGGTGGACTGCCTTACAAGTCGGCCTTCTCAGTGGAGTTCTCACTTTACACAAAAAAAATAAAAAAAAATTAAAAAAAAAAGACAACCCCACACACAACTTCAAAAAGAAGACCATTTAAGAGACCAGGCATACTTGACACTTGCCTTCAACTTCAAAAAGACTTCACATCCAAGTAGGCAAAAATCCCCCTCCATGTAAAATCGGTTTCCTACCTTGATCTTGAGGCCCACCAACTTGCCTCCAAGCCCTGGGTTTGGCACCACAGCTTGCCCAGTTCTCTTGGTCAGAGACAACACCCTCTCTCCATTGTTGTTCTAAAAATATTTCTGCATGAGCGGACCACCTTGTGACAGTATTGAAAAAAAAAAAAAAAAAAAAAAAAACCTTACCAATACAAGGCCTGCACAAGGCACCCTTTTGAATTCTCTTATCTGCTTTAACCAGAGAGCCATACTCCTCACAGCACTCTCCTTTGGGATGCACACAAGCATGCTCGCGTAGATCGCAGCTCTCTTGGCCCTCACACCGCAGCTTCCTGTGCCGGTGTTTGGCACAGTGATGCCCACAAGAGGGCAGCGCATGTCTGCTGCAACACTTCCTCTTGGACACTCTTGGCGACTCGCAGTTACTCCGCACCTCTGCATCAAGGTCATACTCGCAGTCAGACTCCTCATCTCGCTCAGGATGGCGGTGTTCGGCCATTTTGCACAATCCTACCTCATCCTGCAAGCTTGAGCCACAGCACACGCACATTTTGTGGCAGACAGGGAGAGCTTTCTCCACGCTCAAGAGCTCTTTTCTTGTGCAAATGGGCACATCACTGGTTTCAGCCAGCCTGCCGCCACCAACATACACATGTCCAGGAACGAGATCAAGATCCTCCGCATCAGTTGAGAACATTTCATCTCTGGAAGAGAGCTCATCTATGGATGGACTCAGGACACTCTGGCGCTCTTGGGTCACTTGAGGGTAGTAGCTGTAGGAATATGCACTGCCAACAGAGGACATATAGTTATGTGGAGGCAACAGAGTAGTTGGAGAATCGAAGTAAACAAGTGGGTCAATCTCTCGTTCAAGACCGAGGCCAGTTGTTGTCTTATTGCAGGGCAAGCGGAGGATTTGATACTGCAGGTCAAAGTCTTCCGAGAGATTTATAAGGGGCTCCATAACTGCAGCAACATCAGTAGACACAATATTTTGTACCTGCTCATCACCTGGTTTCTCCAAATCTGGGTTCTCTGTTGGATCGGCAGTGCTTTTGATACCACTACAGGACACATTGCCAGTTGCACTGGTTGTTGGCTTTCCATTTTGGCAGCACAGTTCTTCAGCAACACTCTGTTGCTCATCGTTCTCATTGGCATCGTCTTCCTCATGGACAGAAGAACTGTCTAGGGGTAGCACATCTGAAAACATGCATTCATCCAGTCTACCCTGGCTAGATTCAGCATCATACGCCGAGTCACTGTAGGTCGTGGGCCTTGTGACCTGATTAACTTGTTCCTCCTTACCTTCCTGAGAAGCAAGCTCTAACTTCGAGTCTTCATTTAAACCGGTCAGTTTCTCCCCTTGCACTACATCCGGTGTAGAGGAGACCACATTGTTAAGCCCCTTGTCACTACCTTGTTCAGAAGCCTTTAGACTCTCAATTTTGTCTATCAGTTTGTTGACTGAATCACTAGAATCTGTTTGGACCTCAGAACAGGCGGTCTCCCGATGAATCCCTGCGTGTTGAAAGTGCTGGCGGACACGCAAATCGTAGGATGCAACCGAGGGGAAGTGGGGGTTGGTTCTTCTGTAATCAATTGGCTGCATGGGTGCATGTGGGATGACATACCCAGGATACTGCATAAACTGATAAGGGGCCATGTAGGGACGGCCAAAATGCAAAGCTGGAACAAAATTATATACATTTAAATAATAATAATAATAATAATAATAATAATAAGGGACTAATCCAAATCCACAATAAGCAGGGTCTCAAAAGAACTTACCTGGCCCTGGAAACCCGTAGTGGCCATATGGATTCATGGGCCATTGATACATGAAATAAGGCTGAGATGGTGGTTGAACATAGAAAAATGGTCTGGTGTGGTTTACTGGGTGGTGAGGTTGCCCAACTCCCATTGATTGTGAAGTGTTGGTCATTCCTTTAAAAAAAAAAATAATATTATTATGAGATATATATATATATATATATATATATATATATATATAAAACACACCCCACAAACACATTCCCAAGATTTAATTTATTATTATTATTATTATTATTATAATTCTTTTTTTTTTTTTTTTTGCTCCGTTGTTTGCCCAAATAGGCTCTAGCAGAGTCATGGACTGAGAATACCTTCCATTTTTTTTGTGAAGAGACGAAGAAAGGCAGCACAGGATACAAAACACCGCAATACTTTGGAATGAAAGAAAAACGTGCCACACTTATAAGCAATAGATTATACCAAATTAAGCAATACCAGAAAACGGCAAGATAATTAAAAAATGGATTAACATGCTATTAATACGGTTTAAACGTAGCAGCAACAACAACAAAAAGAACTAACCTTAGATGTGAAAGTGACAAAGTGGACTTAAATGTGCATGTAGCGAGAGCAACTAACTCTGTCGTTACGGCTTTGCACCTCGGATTTATAGGTTTCATGCTTGTTTCCAGAGCTCCACATTAATGCAATCAAATTGCAGCCAGCAGGTGTATCCTATTTGTCTTAGCCTATTCTGCAATCGCTGAAGTCGGATTTTATCAGAAGTAGTTGTGACTTTTACGTTCCTTATTTATATTACTACTACTACTACTACTACTACTACTACTACTACTACTAACAGTGTTGATTCTTATTCGTGTCATTTGGTATTACAATCAAACTTCAAACACCGTATTTTCTGTATCTAATCAAACCTGGAAATATTACAGCAGTCGTTCATTCATCTTTTACTAATCCATGTTCATTTACAACAATGTTTTTTTTATTATTATTATTATTTTTATTATTATTATTATTTTATTTTTTTTGATGAAATGCAGTTGGTGCTTCCTCACAGCGCCTCTATGCGGCTAGATGTAACGTATGTTTCAGTTTCGCGTATGAGAGTGAGTAAGAGCGCTGCTCCTCTGTCAATAAGCTGTGAGTATGTTTATATTGATCGACAGCTTATACAATAATTCAGACAGTTGACTTGACTTAAAGTATTAACAGAGACACATCTAAACATTTCTTTGTAATGTCGCTTACCAGTGTTTTGATAATAACCCTTATGTGTTAGCCTGCTAGCGTATTGGGATTCAGTCACAGCGAAAAAAAAAAAACTATAGGGGTTTAACGTTTGAGTATGTAAACACGTATGTGTGTTACAGGTTACAAGTTAGACCAGTAACAACGAAGACCGTAAAGCATCAGTTTATCTAGAAATGTATGTTTAATTTTAAAGAAAGAAGTAGCTAACTAGCTTCAAGTTGTTATGGTTTCACTTTCCATTCACAAGGCAGCTAACGTTAGCGTAGTAGCTAACATGAATATACCTTAAAACATCGATATAGGTTATTTAAAGGATTTGACAGTCATGCATATCTATAGAATCTTAACAATGAGAGCAAATAAATGAGAAAATGACTCCGCATGTTTGACAAGTGAATTAGCAGACGTGTTGTTGACTCTTGTTAATGCTTCAAACATTAAGCTAACTTGTCTAATAACGCCAAACTGTAAACCCAACTAAAGTGTATTTAGTTTGTTTTCCAATGTTTTGGCATGATTAAAACAATGATCTCAGTTCAGGCCCTGTGTGTTTTAAACCTAAAGCTTTAAAAAAAACTTTCACTTTCAGCTATGGCCTCTCTCAGTGATCAGCTGGAGGAGCTGAGGGTGAATGCGGAAGCCAGCTTGTCTACCCCAGGTTCTGCCCAGGAGACCAGGGCACAGGTGGCAGCCATGGCCGACATCCCCCTCCCGCCCTCCAGCAAATATCGCTACATTGCTGCTGAAAGCATGCTGACGGAGAACAGTAGTGGGCATAACATGAAGGAGGTGAGAGCTGGAATAATGATTCATTTTCTTCAGCAGTCCAAAGAGTGTATGATTGCACAACAGGAAGCAAACTTTTGACCTTTTGATGATCTGACCATTTGCACGTAGTTACCGCATGCAAGGCCATGACCTATGTCTCAATGATTGGGGCGACCAGTAGGTAGTAGAAATAGATATTTTTATTCAAATAAATTAAATATTTGTAGGATTTGAAGGAATAAACATAATTAAACAAAGCAGTAAAAGCAGAAATAACAGTAAAACTATTTACAAATAAAAATTGTATTTTAAAATATGCACACATTCGCTCTTAATCATATACCTAATGTGCCAAAAATGGCTTGGTTGTTGTTTCTTGTCACATTATACTCAATTATGAAATATATAAGTCACTTAAATGGTTAAAAATGACAAAACAAGTTGAGTAGCAACAATTGATATTATTTTGTGTCATAAAACAGTTGTCAAATATTAAATTTAAAGCTACTTTTGTATCTTACCTTGCAGCTTTTCACTATAAAAACTTGAGCATCGAGTTTGAGATTTGTGAACAGTGGAGCCCACCTTCTTTGATTTGATTGGCCATCTCAGTGCTATTAGACTGCTTAGGCATACCTGCCTAAAATATATTTGTAACATTTTGGTAATATTTACAACAAATAAAGTGAAATGCAATAGAGTGCACTGCAGCAGAATAGCTGGCCTGACCATATATATTGGGAATGAATGGTTTACACTGACCGTGTGAATGACTGACATAAAGCGCACAATAATACATAGCACTGGCTAATCTGTCTCATCTGTCTGAGATGTTTCGGAAGAATTTGTTCTGTTTCCACTCATTTGTATGCACATGAATGTTAAGTTCCAAAAAAGTTCAAAAGTCCTAGTTCACTTTTACCAACTGTTGTTGTTTCTGGGCGGTTATGTATTGTTCTTCAGACTATTCTGTTGTACATTAATATCTTCTGATCTTTTTAGACCCTTAGCCTGCTGCAGAAACTTTCCACTGCTCTTAACATCTTGGAGAAGTATGGCTCAAATCTTACCAATCCCAACAGGCCGAAGTACTGGCGTACAGTAAAGTACAACAACCCAGTCTTCAGGACCACTGTAGACTCAATTCAGGTGTGTGCTGGATGAGATTGAGGCTTTTTGTATGAACCACACCAAATACCTGGTTACTATTGTTTATCTTTGTCTTTCAGGGTGGCAGAGCAGTACTCAACCTGTACGGCTACACCAATCAGCAGCAAGATGGCTTGAGCTTTCCTGATGATGTTGTCCAGCCGGATGTTGGCAATGTGGCGTCTGTGACTCTTGAGGTCATGTGCCTCCGAATGGAGCTGGACATGCTAATCAAGGTCTGAACCTGTAAAGTACAAGCAGTCAAGGTTTTTTTTTCACAAAGAACATTCAGCTCACATAGAATATGTTCCTTTTCTGTAGGGTACCCATCCTCATCCAGAGTTTTTTGAAAGACTTATTCCCTCCCTCACTGTGCAGGTACAATTGTTATTTCAAAATCAAAATTGTAGGTTAAAATCAATATATACACTACCATTCAAAAGTTTTGGTTTTTCAAAAAGATTTTTTAAAAGAAATGAGGTACATGAATTTGATCAAAAGTGACCGTAAGCACAATTATGATGTTACAAAAGAATATGCACGATACTTGAATACACTGTCCATTTACAGGATGAGGAAATCTGCACAGATTCAGCTCCCTTCTCTCCTAGTGAAAGACCATGGGAAAAACAATCTCTCTCACCTGCATCGACTCCTTCTCAGCCTAAATCTCCTTTCAGTCCAGCGCTCTCTCTTTCTTCTCTAGTGCCCTCTAAACACACAGGTAAGCATGTCACATTTACCAACCCTGGCTTTCCATTTAAAGAATATATTTAATTGTGAGTTTCCACTTTTATCATTTCTACTCCATTCCGTTCAATTTCCCTAAAGAGAACTGCACCATATGTGGTATCTTTGCGGTGTCTGCTCACTGTCCCACCTGTACTCAGCGGCTGTGCACAGAATGTGACCAGCTGTATCACTCCCATTCAGGACGTTCCACACACATTAGGATTCCTGTGACTTCCTCAAAAGCCACGAAACGGCTCAGGTTAGCACTGTTATCATTTTAAACATCGAGAGATTATATTTGTGTAGAGGATTTGACTGCATGTCTTTTATTTCTTTTCTTTTTTTAGCTCCTCATTGTCAACATGGCAGTGTTCGTACTGCACTACAGTAAATACAATGCAGCAGGTTTTGTGTGAAACCTGTGAACGACCCCGGTTGTCATCTGCTGCTCCGTCTCTACAGGAAGAGCAATCACAGCCCTCTACAATATCTGGTTAGTCTGTACATCCTTTTTTTCCCCCTAATTTACTCTCACTTTTTCCACACTAAATGGGCTGTCAGATCTGTTTGACCTTTTAAAATGTCAGGTTGGTAATCGAACATGACAAATAAACATCTAAATGCTGTTTTTTTTTTGTCCATCACTTTTTTCAATTAGAGTGGCAATGTAAAAGCTGCACTGTGGTGAATGCAGGCAGCAGCATTCTGTGCGAGGTGTGTGAGCGCCCTCGTCTGGCCACCAGACCCCCTGTCGCACCCTCACGCCCGACCCCCACTGCTGCAGGACTAATGGACAGCCAGGTGCCACCATCCACTACATTCCACATGTAGTTTTCTGAAAGATAGTTTTGTTTAATGATAGAGGTGAAATGTATAATTTCTGTGCCAGTACATCAAATCAAGTGACCTGTATTTGTATAATATACAGATACAGATTTCAAAGCAGTTTCATAGTAATAACAAAATCAGTTATGCAAAATTCTTTAAATATGAGATAAAATTCCGCTGTAAAGCAGCTCTAAAGATCGGCCTGTGCTCAGAATGCTGACTGTTTCTATAGCAACCGAGACTTCTAACAGCAGCTGAAGTGACGTGCTGAATTTAGCGATTAGCAATTGCCTCTTTTGCTCAGAAGGCGGGGCTTCATTCGATGGAGCGGCCATATTGAGCATTGTATTTTTTCCCATTCAAAACAATGAGTGACACGTGTTGGGTATTCTATAGTCTTTGGTGAGACACATAATCTGTTTAACGTTCATTAACTGATGAGCATGTTCTGATTTGTCATTGCAAATGAAATGAGTCTCTTGCTGAGTTTTATCCTGAATTTAGGTTCGCTTCTCCTATTTTTCTTCTTATGTCATTCAGTGGGTTTGCCAGGTTTGTACGTACGTCAACAAAACACCATCACCTGCATGCGAAATGTGTTTTTCGAGATCAGAGCCTGCTCAATCACCCTCTAAGCCCCTCTCACCAGTCAAGGACATCACACCGCTTCCAGCCCCACCTAAAGTCATTCCTACTGAGGACCCTGATTTGAAAAGGCAAAGATTGATGAGGGAAGAAGGGCTTAAACTCATCCAGCTCATTCGTGTAAGAAATTTTGTTGTTGTTTGGTTGCCAGAGTATTGTCCTCCAAAGTTTACAAGCTTCCTTATTGTCTCTGTCCTTTTCTCAGGAGGGAGAGAAGAAAGGAGTGAGCCCGGAGGAGGTTTACACCAGCATGTGTGTGTCGGGAAACAGTAATGTAATGCCGTATGACTGGCTGAAAGCAGAGCTACCTCATGTGCTTGATGAGATCTGTGTGATGGCTGCATCCTGTCAGCAAGAACCCAACGCACAATCGAACTGTTCAGGGGGGAACAATGGCCAGGATGGACAAAAGAGCAATGCTGTGCCCCTGTCCAGAGCAGAAGCCAAACGGGCCTGGCTGGCAGCAGGGGGAGATAATGAGAAGGCTGTCAGGCAGGCTCTCAGACACCGTAGAGTTAAAGTGAGTCAAGTCTGTCTTTGTGCATCCAATCATAGTGATACTGATACTGACTGAGCATGTTTAGCTTTAAATATGGGCAATTGATTTGGGTTTCTAGACCTTTTAGAATAGTCAGTGGTGTAACAGCTTAATTTGCAGAAACTTTAAGTCAAGCTGTGTTTTAGAATTGTATAATGCTTAACAGATCAGTTGTCTTTTATACTTATAGGTATGTATTTGAATATATTAGCGAGGTTTTATTTATAGTTTCAGCTGATATTGTCTTTTTTCTTTAAAGGGTTAGTTCACACGAGAATGAAAATTCATCCATCTACTCACCCTCAAAGCATCCTAGGTGTGTGACTCTTCTTTCAGAATAATCCAATCGAAGTTATATTCATAATTGTCCCTTCTCTTCCAAGTCTTTCAATGGGGTAAGCTGGTGTTTTTTGTCAATGGTTCAGAAGACTTGAAATAAAGTGTACGCATTTGTAATAAAATGTCCCTCACAACAACTCAGGGGGGTGAATAAAGGCCCCTTGTAGCGAATCCATGCATTTTTGTAAGATAAATATCCAGATTTCAAACATAATAATAATAAAAAATCTCACTTCTGCTGAATGATGGGAACCGGAAGATGTGCAGGCGGATGTCGTTATTCGTCCATGCTGAATGGTTAATGACGAGCGTGAAGAGAAAACAAAACAAAACGCTGGTCACAAATTAGAAGCACAAAACATTGGAGGATTTTGAAATAAGCCAAGAGGAGACTAGTTTTTCTTTGCTAATGTAAGGAAACCTTGTCAGAGGCGCGTGTGCTATGCATACATCTTCCATCTTCCGCCTGCATGTCTTCCGCGTCCCACAGTCAGCAGATGATAGAAAAAAAAATTGTTTTTTATATTTGAAATCTTGATATTTATCTTACAAGAATGCATGGATTCTCTACAGGGGGCCTTTATTCACCCCCTGGAGCCGTGTGAGGGACGTTTATTACAGATGCGCGCACTTTATTTCACCTCTTCTGAACTTATGACGACAAAACCTGCTTAACCCCACTGAAAGACTTGGAAGAGCAAGGACAATTGTTAATATATTCTGAAAGAAGAAAGTTACATACACCCAGGATGCTTCGAGGGTGAGTAGAACATGGATGAAATTAAATTTTTGGGTGAACTAACCCTTTAAGCATGCTCATTTGCCTTATTGTTATATTTTGATTACTTTCACCATCATCAAACACTAACTTTAAGTTAAAGGGTAAATAACATACACCGTTTCACCTAATATACCTATAGAGTAGTACTGCATCCTTCATATATCCAAAAGTCTTTAGTTTTATCATATTTATAAAAGAAAATACAGCTGTTGATTCGTGTTGTTTCCATTAACATATTTTCACTTATGTGCTGATTTCCAACAAAAGACAGAAATCTGATGCAATTGTACTTGCATGAATGGGGTCTTTTATCACAGGGACGGCTCCATGTTTTAATAGCAAACGATGTGCAAATCCAGCGTCGACTTGGGCCTTGTTTATAAAACATTGGTCACTCAAAAGAACAGAACACACAAACGCACTTGATACACTCTGTTGCTGCCCCGGAAAAACAAACTGCATCCTCTGTTCGTGTAATTCTGGGTTCTTATGGGAGGCTGAACACAGTAAACTTTCTCTCACATCCAAAAATGCTGTTATTTGGAGACATTCTCGAACAAATCCTATGCAGCGCTGCTGACGATTCCCAGAGGAAGCGCGTTGATGAGCGTGGTCTCGCTCTCTTCTGGTCAATGTGTGTGCGCGGGCGTGCTTTTCCGGGAGAAATGCTCATATATGGAGTTTCACCATCGTCTACGTCATTAGATCCACGATTGAAAAAAAAAAAAAAACAGCCGAAACTTAAGTTTCGGAAGTAAGATTTTCGGCACAGAAATTCTCAGTCATTCTTCTAAATTATTTTTTAAAACTTTGGCCATGTTTAGCATGAGAATCCATCTCTTTAACACTGTGAACAACTCTGAATACACGATACACCATTGTACCCCCCCCCCCCCCTTTAATCTTTAAATTCACTAATAATTTAATAACATTGTTTAATGTCATTTTTAGTTTTTAATATATTTATAAAAGTAATATAGAATTTTAACATTGGCCGTACAATGAATATAATTTTCAGCTTATCAGTATTGTCCAGAATTGTAATACAGGTGCATTCCTGGTAAATGTGACTTTTTGTTTTTTAGGTAAAAGAGCTTGGCTCTCTGGGATTTAATGATGTGACCCGCTGTGAAGAAGCCCTGCGGCAGAGTGGAGGGGATGTGAGGGGGGCTCTTGTTCAGCTGCAGCGCCCTTTACTGGAGCCATTCCATCAGCGCATGTGGAGCGATGAACCAGAGCCCCCTATCGACATCAACCATCCAGATAAACAGGTGACTGGCCTTTTACTTTAATGGAGCTTCACTGAAACACTGCATTGCTTTCTTACCACTAGATGTGGGATACCGTTTTTTACAAAACAAAGTCTGTATTATCTTTTGTGTGTGTGTGTGTGTGTGTATGTATGTGTGTATATATATATTAGATGTTAAAAGTGGTCAAAAAGTTATGTTATTAAAAATGGCTTATTTACTTATTCTTTGTCTGTGTTCAGCATGTTTGCCGTAGGCTGCTGGCAGTGTTTGATCTGCCCAGCTGGGGGCGCTGTGAGCTGGTTCTGTCATTGCTGCAGGACCCTACAGCCACATACACACTGGAGGATGTGGTTCAGGCCGTGCGTGAATCACCTGACCGGGACTTCATTCGCCGTGTGCTGAATAAGGATTGCCCCATCTGCCTGTCAGTTTTTCCCCACAGCAAGGTACTTTGCCTCAGCTCCTTCTCTGTAATTTGCTCCAAATCTTGCACTTTGTACATCAGCATGCCCTTACCTTCAGGCTCATGAACATTATTTATTCACCATTCCAAAACCTGTACTTTCTTTCTTCTGTGGAACACAAAAGACAACAATAATATGGTAGTCAAACAGTTTTGGTTCCCATTGAATTATATTGTAATGCTTGCCCATGAAATGGAAGTAAACAGGAATAATAATGTATGCATGTGAAAGTACCTTACATTAAGTCAGGACTATTTTTTGGTGTGTCTTTCTTAGATGCGGTCTTTGACATCATGCCAGTGCTCCGTGTGCTGTGGATGTTTCAAGCAGCATTTCACCATAGCGGTGAGGGACAAGCACATCAGAGACATGGTGTGTCCTGTCTGCACAGAGCCTGACATCAATGACCCTGAGCACCTGAACAGCTACTTTTCCACTCTGGACATACAGGTACTGCAAGAGAGAGAAAAAATAAATAAAAATAAGGAGGGTCAGTGCAATACTGAGCCTTAACACAGCAGCATTATAACTAGGCTTCAGACTCCTCACTGTGATGAAACGATTGTGTGTGTGTGTCTGAACAGTTAAGGGATTGTCTTGAACCGGATGTGTACGATCTTTTCCACAAGAAGCTGACTGAGCAGGCTCTAATCAAGGACCCAAAGTTCCTCTGGTGCAGCCATGTGAGTGACACTGACTCCTTGCACTTCCTCACTGTTCACTTGTTCTCAGAGGCAGCTGTAGTCTCATTCAAGTGTGTTTTACAGTGAAATGAAAAGAGGTGCATGATGTGAGTTGTCCATGTTTTCGTCTCGTGCCTCTCTTTCACTCTCTTCTCATTTTCACAGTGCTCCTATGGCTTCATCTATGATGGCGATCAACTCAAGGTCACCTGTATGCAGTGCAGGAAAAGCTTCTGTGCTCAATGCAAAAAAACGGTATGAATGCAAGAAACCGATGTTGGGGAGTAATTAAAAGGACTGAAACTAACAATTCACCGTTGTTTTTTCATAGAATGACAGTAGTCAGTAGCTTCAAAATAGTTTTGCATATGCAATAACGCATTGTTTATCATCCAATCACAAACATGCTCTCATATGTATGTGTAATGACAAAACTGAACAAATACTTATTATGGAAGTTAACGTTTTAGTCTTTCTGTCTGCCTCTCTTTGCAGTGGGAAGCGCAGCATTTGGGGCTCTCGTGTGAGCAGTTCCAGCAGTGGAAGCGAGAGAATGACCCCGAGTACCAAAAGCAGGGTTTGGCCGGGTATCTTCGTGACAATGGGATCAGTGAGTCACCTTTTAATCTGCTCTAGAAGCCTGTCGGACCTGTGCTTTCACTCTTCTAACCCACATATACTCACAGCTAACAGTACTGCTGCCATCACCACCCCTGCCACATTCTGACTGCCAGAATAGATCTGAGCAGAATTAACTTTAAGAAACATGTTCCTGCTCATACAGTCTGTTTGTTTGTTTGTTTTTGTTTTGTTTGGTCTGGTGGTAAAGGAAAACCAAATCAAATATTCATGTTGGGTATTTTTCACTTGCAGGCATTTTTATTCTGACTTCTTCACACTCCGTGAGAGAGAGAGAGTTACTGATTGCTCAGTAGTTGTTTCTAAAGTAGCGTTTCACTTAAGACTTTTTCTCTCCCTCTCTGTTGTTCTGAATCCATCCTTTGGCTTGCTTTATATCTGTATATCTGTCTTTCTGTCTCTACATCAGAAGATAATTTTCCTGATTCAGTATGATGAAATCTTAAATAACAAAGTTATATATCTATCTATCTATCTATCTATCTATCTATCTATCTATCTATCTATCTATCTATCTATCTATCTATCCTCTGTAACACAGATGGGTATGCAGCATGTGTTAATTGTGACAAATCAAGATATGAAAGGTCAGCAAAAGAAAAGCTGATCTTACAGCCCTATTAAGATTGAGTTCAGTACACACTCATTCTAAGTTTAAATAAGGAGTTTTAAGAATTTGACCACTGCTTTTCATATACTGTTATAAGTGTATACAGTGCCTTGTGAAAGCATTCGAACCCCTTCAACTGCTTTTGATTACTTTTTCACCACATCAATCTACGCTCCATACACCATAATGACAAAGCAAATAACAGGTTTTTAACAACTTTGCATATTTATTAAAGATTAAAAAACGTAAATGATCCCATTGCATATGTATTCATACCCTTATCTGGGACAGTTCAAATTTAGCTCAGGGGCACTCATTTTCTTTTGTAAATGTTACCACATTTTGAGTGAAGTTAGCCTGTGGCAAATTCAATTGAATGGGTATGATTTGGAAGGCACGCATGTCTTAAAAGAGGTCTTACAGCTGAAAATGCATATTAGAGTAAAGACCAAACCCTGAGGTCAAGAAAAATAAAAATAAAACCTGCTTGCAGAGTTCAGACACAGGATTGCATCAAACCACAAATCTGGGAAAGAGATCAGAAAAAAAACCCGAAGCATGTAGCTTCCATTATCCATAATGGAAATTGTTTGGAAAAACCAGAACTCTTCCTAGAGCTGGCCTCCTGGGCAAACTGAGCAAATGATGGAGAAGGGCTTTGGTTAGTGTGGTGACCAAGAACCTGATAGTTCCTCTAGTTGAGCTCCATGATCATATGTGGATATGAGAGGAACCTACAGAAGGACAAAGATCATTGCCAAACTCCGCCGATCTGGGCTTTACGTTGGTGTGGCCAAACTCAATCCTTTCCTAAGGTTAAGACACATGAAAACACGCTTGGAATTGATTAAAAAAAGCACTTAAAAGACCCTTAGACTCTGAGAAACAAGCATCATGTTTGGAGGAAACCAGGCATTTCTCATCACCTGCACAGTAACCTCCCAAAAGTGTGCTGGTAGCTTCTGTGGGGCTGTTTTCAGTGGCAGGGACCGAGGGACTCATCAGAGTAGAAGAAGAGCACAATGCACCAAAATATAGAGATAGCCTTAAAGAAAATCCAGTCCAGAGCATTCAGAACCTCAGAATGGGCAGAAGGTTCACCTTTCAACAGGACAGTGACCCTAAGCACACAGCAAGGGTGACTTTATAGATAAGTGGCCCTTGAGTGCCCCAGCCACAGCCTGAGCTTGAACCCAATCAAAAAAGAAACCCGGAGAAACCTGAAAATGTGTGTCTGCCCCCATCCAACCAGACAAAGCTTAAGAGGTGAGGTGAAGAATGGCAAATAATTGCCAAATGTTGATGTGCCTTGCTTTAACCCATCATACTCAAAAAGATTTGAGGTTGTAAAGGTGCTTTAGGTAAATACTAAGTTGAATACTTATGCAATGTACGGTACTTACATAACTTACATTTAAAATTTGCTTGGCCATTATGGTGTATGGAGTATAGATTAATGTGGAATCTAAAGTAATTTAAAGCAGTTTAACATAAGGCTGCAACATAACAAAATGTGGAATGTTTGATGTTTGAATACTTTCGCAAGGCACTGCAAATTAATAAAATGGATGAATAAAAAAATAATAATAATTGTATCGATTTAAATTAAATCAAGTTGTGCAGTCAGTAAGTGAATACAAATGTGTGTGATATATAAGGTGTTGATGTGTTAGAAGCAGGTAAAATGGGCACGCGTAAGGATTTTAGCTAGACGACTGGGTCGGAGCATTTCAAAAACTCAGATTTAGGAAACTTGTCCTTTATTTTCCTCATATTTATAATCCTGTGTGTGGCTGGAAATGCGTAAATTCATGGCTGGAAAATGTCATGCTCCTAGTCACCCTGGTGTGCTAAAAATTTAAATATGAATGGGAATATACTTCAGAGATATTTTACTCATAAGAAATTCTAGGGATGCCAATAATTGTGGCCAACATGCATTGGAGAAAAACATTTATTTCATCGTGAGATTTTCTCCCCCCTTTCAATTAGTATACTTTTCTTAACGGTTACATTATTATTATTATTATTATTATTATTATTATTAATGTTTTTTTATTTTTTTTAATGAATGATCAAAGTTAAACAAAGGGTGTGCTGATATTAGTGAAGGGTGGTATACATACTGTATGTATTTGTCTGTTAACGGTTACTGGAAAAATATCCTGAAATCTTAGATTTACCAGAATTTTCAATGTGATTTGATTGTCACGACAATAGACAAACACAATCTGTGTGATTATGCAAATTATGTTTCATGTTTTTATCAAACGCAATGTAAACACCCAGTGTACAGTGTGAAAAAATGGTCACACATCCCATTCTTTCTGTCATGCAGTGTTTTCTGTCTTGTAGCTTGCCCTAACTGCAGGTTCCAGTATGCTCTGGCCAAGGGCGGCTGTATGCACTTCAGTTGTTCTCAGTGCAGGTATCAGTTCTGCAGTGGATGTAACAACCCCTTCCACACAGTGAGTTCCTGTTGTCTTAGGATTGTTTGTGCCTATTTGTAGCTCTATGTTCATGTTATACTGCGTTGTACATGACTTTGATATTCAGCTTGAAGCCAGCTATGGCTGGGCTATAAGTAGAAGCCTTCTCTGGAGCACTGTTTTTTCCCTCCTTTTTATTCATCCTCTTTCCCTCACACTCTTGCTCACAGACGTGTGCAGTGAACCAGTGTACTGTGACAGGTCTGCATGCCCATCACCCCAGAGACTGCCTCTTCTACCTCCGAGACTGGGAGCCTGCCAGGCTTCAGGCCTTACTGCAGGTACACACACACTCTCGATTTAACACAAGCACACACATTTCCTCCTACACATTCACACGCACAGCACTCGTGTGCCACGTTTGGTTGTGAAATATCACTTCTCATCTCCACGGTTTTATTTTGGATACTTGTTTGAACGTCATTTTGTTTCCTCAGAAAAAGGGGGTGAACTACAATACTGACACCGCACCAGGAGCACAGACTGGTACGTCTTTATTTGTAAAGTTTATACTTTTGGTTTTTTTTCTAAAGGCCTGTTCACACAAAGAATGGTAACTTTATTAGCGTCCATACCAGCGTGTGAAAATGTTCTGTATATTGTAATCGCATACTGAACTTGTTGTCTGTCGCTTTAAATGCCTGAGCTTGGGTGGATTTTGATTGACTGTTAATGTTTTTATCTTTCCTCTGCTGGAAAAATAAATGTTCTAAAGGTGGTTCTCATTACTGTTATAGCTGTAACATGGACTTGGTGTGAGCGGGCCTTAACTCTGTGGCCTTATTTCATTCTGTCTTATCTCCCCCAGTACTTCTGTAATCTTTTTGTCTGTGTCTGTCTCTTCATCTAATTTGTCCGTCTCTGTCTTAAAGTCTAGTTTGCTTCAAATTTCACTCTTTATCTCAACTGCCTAGTGGAGCAAAATTGGTTTTACTGTAATGAAAGCCTAAAAGCTGGACATCATAAAGCAAAGCACTGTTTTCTGACTTAAACGGCCATCCAATTACCGCTTCTCAGGCCGAGTCTATATTTGTACCATGAAATCGTAGTCAAACACACACATACACCTACTCCTTACAGCTTTATTTCACACTCTGTTCCAATTATTTTACTGAAAATGTCTTTCTGGAAAACTGCATCCTCGCTGTGGTGTTTTTGCGTCAGGTGTGTGCGGAGTGAGCGAGCAGAAAGACGAAGGGACTCGTCAAACCGATTCGCCATGTGGGGCTCAGACTCAGCCGGGCCAGGCGGGACTCTGCGAGTGAGTGACATCATCGCTACCATGTTGTCTGCTCCTTGTGCACTCTTAAAAATAAAACTTCTTTATTGTTATCTATGGTTTAAAGGGGTCGTGAACTGACTTTGGTTTTATTTTGTACTGTTCTCTGAGGTCACCTTATAAAGTTTTACATCAAGACCTTTTTTTAAGCCCCTCAACTGAACACTCTTGTTAGAATAGGCATGGTGGATTGTAGACTTGGACGTAAATGGCCACTGTTATGATTGGCTAATAGTATGTTCTGTTCCTCATAGATGTCCACTGCTGTGATTTTTAGGTCAAAAATGTGTAAAACATTCCACAAACTGTCATTTTGGCTCACTGGCTTCAATATAAGCTGTTTTCTGAAACTTATAGGATGATTTTATAGTACAATGACCTCTTATACATCAAAAAAATTTGTTTTCTCAATTCATGACCCCTTTATCATCAGTAGTACCTTTCTATTCCATAAAAGGTTCTTCATAGTGAAAAAAAGTTATTTAGATTATTACAATTTTCTTCACACTAAGGGAAAAAAAGGTTATTTTAGTAACTGAAATTCAGTAACAATACACAAACATGTTGAAGAAAAGACCACACTTTTCATTTTGAACTGGGTTACATAATTTTTTGGCAGTACCATAAACTTTATCAATGTGATTCATTTAAATCAGTCTCTGTGCCAATAGCTAGAAGTAAAAAGCTCAGGCTATAAATGTATTTCAGCATCACCACCACTAAGCTTCTGACAACTCTTCAGTATTTAAGATCTACAAATTTAAGTTGGAATAGTTTTGCAGGATCACTAGTATATTCTCAATGAGGCTATAAAAGCGGACTACGGAGTTAGAGTTTTCCTGGTCGGCATGAAGACATTTAATGTCTTCGACAACCTCTGTAGTCCCAATTGTTAACACACAAAAGCCCAGAAAATATTCAGCTTTTGTTAAGCACAGATGTTATTTCAGGCTTTCAAAAAAATCAGCAGTGCAGAAATTAATCTTTAGTACTCCTTTCTGCAGCATCATGTAACACATAGGCTCTCACAAATGTTTAAAAACTTGGAATATTTCAACGCTAATATGCAGTATAGTTTTTAAATTGCCACATTGTGAGTAAACAAATTGTTATACCGTTAAAATTGTGACTGCAGTATGCTTTAGTCTTAAGCAGGATTATAAAAACATTGACCAAAATTGCTAAATGCAATGACCAAAGACATCTGTTGACGTTAAAAGAGAGAGAGAAAAAAAAGTTTAAATAAAAGCCCGGTGTACTCAACAAGACCAAATCACCCAAATTACTTTTTAGGTGTAAATAAAATGGTGTTGCTCTGTGTTTCAGGAAGCATTATCGAGAGTACCTGGTCAGCCTCATTAATGGGCATTCTATTGACCCCGCACCCCTTTACGATCTCGATGAGCTGACTGTGGCCTGCAGGAGATACCATGTTGATGTCAGACAGGGGGATGGAGAAGACGAGAGAGCATACTTTGCCAGACTGCTTAAGGTGGGCTGATACGGTCCTTTCTTCCGTCATTAAGCATGACTACTTTTTTTTTATACAGCTATCAAATTCTTTCTTTGCCTTTCACATCTGCAGAAACTCATGGATGACGTGCCTCTGGGTGACAAGGTCCCTCGCAAGAAGTGAAATCTTTTCTTTCTTTTTTTTTTTTCTTTTCTTCAGTGATCATTTAACCTGTACTATTTTATTTGTAGCTCTACTTTATGATATGAGCTGTGAGGTCAACAGAATGTTAAACAGTGCTTCCCTGTTCTCGATGTGATGTAGTTGCACTCATTTGCACAATGCACACACTGGTGTAAGTTTTCCTTTTCCTCTAAGGTTTTGTGATTTGACAATTGTTGCTTTTTAATCATGCTTTGATTTTAATCTCCCTCAAATAGCATTATAGCTGTGACTTGATTTAACAAAATAACACACTTTGACCGCTATAATGAAACCAGTTCTGGTGTCAGTGAATACATATAGTCAAGTTTTTCATTAATTCAGTTTTAAATTTAAGCACCAGAAGTTTAAAACAACAGCATTTTAAATGGATTTTATGGGTTATCCTTTCAGTTGATTGTACTTTAATCTAATCATACTCTGCAGAATGAAATGTGTCAAATGACATACAATCAAAGTTATAATGGCATGATGTTTTAAATGTGTATGTAAATGTATATATAAATAAGATTAAACATAATTTATAAAATGTTGACTCTAGTGTGTTTCAAAGAGCGCAAAATGGTCAAATACAGTTAAAAAGCAGTAAAACCACCAGTCATGTTGACAGCACTAGATCAACATCTCAAATACATGTTCTCTATTACTTTTCCATCCAGTTGTATCAAGGTTGTCTCTGAGATCAGAGCACTTAAAACACATTGTTGCTCATCTCTGTATAAGTCTTAAAGCCGTTTACAGTGGGGTTGTAGTCAGGGAAACCACTGATCAGATGCTATTTTTAGTCAGTGGACATTTGTGCAGCCAGATATTCCTGAATTTATGAATTTCATTTTTGAAGCGCATGATCATGGAAGAGCACACGCCGGTTTAAGCAGAAATTATAGGCACACATAATGAGAAAGTCACATAATGAGAAAGTCAATGGATATTTTTAAGAGGTCGTTATTCTAAGCAATGAGAATTAAATGCATTGTAAAGTTTTATCATGCTGACTGGTCAGTAGTTGAATTTATTATAATTTTTTTTTTTACTTTACACTATTTGTTCCCTTAAATATGCCATATCACTTTACTTATACAATATATAATACTCTACTTAGCTGTTGTTCCCCAATGTAGGTTTCTTCAGAAGCACACTTAACTGCTCAGCTGTGAAATATTGAGTTTCCTATCAGGATATAGGATATCCTAACAGCCAGCCACTTATCCTGTCCAAATGAGGGCAGTTTGCTGAACGACAAGGTAGAAGATATAACTGATGGAAAACACAACTGGAACAGTTGCCTTTGTGTGACAACGACTCTTCTGAGTCTTCTTGTATCTCACCAATCCAAACTGAATTGTAGCTTCTGTGTAGATTGTTTTGTCCTGTTTTTCAGCATATTGATTGGCTCTGCAGAAAGCACTGACATAATAGGAAATGCATGATGGGATATGGTGATAGAGGAAACCCCATGAGGAGCAGAAGACAGACTGACACAAGTTCTGTGTGAGGGCACAGCAGTGAAGGAGAGGTCCATATTCATAAAAAAAGAAGACTTTATATGTTTATTTTGAGACAAAATTTGGCAACACTTTACAATAAGGTCCAATTAGGTAGGTCTAATGTTAGTTTTTCATTGTTAATGTGTGTTAACAAATGTTAATAAACAGTGTTGGGCTGTAACTAATTACATGTAACTGTATTATGTGATTTGATGAAAAAAATTCTGTAATTAATCTATTACAAAATGTTTATTCAAATTGAAGTTACTTAAGAAAATGTTAACGATTACAAAAGGGGTTACATCTGAATGATTGAATTCTTTCCCAAATTGCACTCACTGCTTTAAAATATGAGACAAACATTTCAGGAATTTAGGCATATTTGATAATGGTTTTATTTCCTATTTAAATTTACATATCATCCCCTTGGAATTATAAGGTTCTATCTGACATTTTTGAAAAAACATTGAGTTATTCCCATGTTGTTATTCTGTGACAACTTATTTACATTATGTGATATATTTTTTTTTATGTTGTGAACATTGTGTTTTTATTAAAAAAAAAAACAATAAGGTTCTATCTGCACAGTCGAATGGAATGCAAAAACGCTGAAGCTCAATATCTTAAAAATACTTGGAATGCAGATAGAACCTTATAATTCCAAGGGGATGATATGCTTTATTTCTTAAATTAACTGTTTGTTGTTGTTGGTTTCAAAGCATTTTTAGATACCAGTGTTTCCTGTAGCTATATGCAAGGATTTTATTTAAAAAACGGTATCATAACTATGAATGTATATTTTACCATTTTAAATCTGTATTAAGCCTCAGAGATCTAAGTAAGGGCTTATTTTGTGGTGGCTATATACACACACACACACACACACACACATACAAACACACACACACACACACACACACATACATATATATATATATATATATATATATATATATATATATATATAAAATATTTTAGATATTTAGATATAATATAAATTATATAAGTATAAATATATACATGCAAATATGTTTTAAATACATATTTTGTATTCATATATACATAATAAATATACACAGTATACATATAGTTTGTATATATAAACTTTTATTTTGAATGCGATTAATCACGATTTATTGTTTTGCAGCCATACAGCAGTCAATGTTGACTTGAGTACTACTGTAAAGTTAACCCTGCCTGCTTTAAAAATAAACAACATTTGTTGGAAATTTAGAAAAGTAATCAAATGCAATCAGTTACATTTATAAAGGAATCGAAATGGTTATACTTATTCCATTTTAAATAGACCTTTTAATCTATAATCTATTGCATTTCCAAGGTAACCTTCCTTCCACCTACATTTTTATTGTATAGTGTTATTTGTCATGTTTTGATCAATTTGACTTGGAAACAGAATCAGTCAAGGAGGTTTAAAGGTTAAAATGCAACGATAAATGTAATCATTACAATGCAAATATTTTACATCACACTGTCTGTGACTGAGGCCGTAGTTCAGGGTTTTACCCTGAATAAGCACACTTGTAGTGGCTTTTTCTTCACAATTACGACAGTGGTGGCAAACTGTGACGTGACGTCTAACTTGTTTTGACAGATGGCCTCTCTGGTGCGGAGACCTGTGTCTCAGGGGCTTTTGGGATAGATGAGGTTCTAGTCTGTAACAGAGGAGGAAGAAGAAAGAAAGAAACAGAAATGCAGCCTAGCCCAGCTGGGTCTATGATTCTGCTGAAGTGTTTCCACATCTTTGACCCTCTGAGCCACCGCTACCTTAGTGAAATGGAGCTAGTGTAGTGTGCAGTCGCAAAATATTTTCACAATGAGCTCTATTGCTTATTTTCATGCAATTGCATTTTCTCGTTTATTTGCATATTTCAATGTTTACATTCCTAATGCTCCATTCACTGGTGTGTGTTGTTTCAAATATACTCTTATCTTTTCATGGACTGGTGGATAAAATCAAGTCCTCTACTGATTATCTGGTTTTACTTGAAAATATGTCTAATTATGGAAGTGAACTGAGTTTTGAATGGCTTTTTATGTTGACTACTTGATTTCTGTAAGCTCTTAGTATAGCAGTTTAGATACTGTATGTGTACCGTTTCCTCTCGGTAGACAGATGGGACAAGGAAATGGGGTCTAGGAAATGGGTTGTACATCACTAGGATCATTTTGATATGTCTTCAGGCCTTCTTTCTTTTTTTTTTTTGGTTATCAAATCTGGATGGAGCCATTAATAAAGCAAGGAGAATCATGGATATCATGATACAAATGAACAGTCTTTGTTCTGCATATTAATAATTCATTAAAAGGTTTTAATGAACACACCATTTATATTTCTAACCAAAGTCTGGGTGGCCACAACATTAAGAAATAGTCAAAGGGACACTCCACCCAAACACTTTAATTATCTCATCATTCTCTCATACTACTCCAGATGTATATGATTTTCTTTCTTCAGATAAAAATAAATAAATAAAGATTTGTCTATATAATGTCTATACAATGCAAGTGAATAGTAACACACAAAAAAAGATGCCTCAAAAACCTAAACATGACAGTAACCCATCGATTCATCATTCATCATTCATTCATTCATTCATTGCTTGTGGCATGAACTGTCATTACTGCCGGTGAACACGACCCACAACAAAACTCACTGGACAAGAAGAAGGCCTACAGAGGAAAAAACTGATACTTATCCAACAAGTCCCACAAGAAAACATTTCTGATTGGCTGTTTTGTGATGATGTCAGGAAGCACTACACTGATAAAAATACTTTTGTGGTGAAGAAAATACTACAGAAAAACATGTAATTCCTACATTAAATAATTTATCTCGGGCAAGAATGATAAAAAAAGTAAATTCTATATAAGTACTCAATTTAAGCTTGTAGAAATGTAAAGTTTGAACTAAGTACATTTTACGTTCATGTTTACAAAGATTCCTTAAGTAAATATCAAAGTTTTGAATGATTAATGAATAATTAATTAGGTTACATTCACACTTTGAGTTGTATTTACACTGTTTTATGGTTGCTTTTGTTATTAGTTTTATTAACTTGCTGTTTTGTGACATCTGGAGTTTATTTTCTACTCAAAATTACTTATTTATAATCAAACACTATCCACTGATTGTTACCATCATTATGTGTTGTGTACCAAGTAATGTGTCCATTTGAGGAATAATTATATTAAGTAAGCACGATCTTAAAAGGGCTGCTACTTGCTTACGTGCATGTTTGTAAGTGAACCAAGTGCTCTAATAGAATGTTTGTTTCAGTGCTTTATAAACTGTGAAATGTACTGGAGTATTGTAGAGTAAACTTAAAGTAATCAAGTAGAAATTACTCATCAAACTCTATCTGGCTATGTTAAATGTACTTCTTTAGTGGATTTACACAAACTTGGCTCATTTACACAGCTTAGTTAAGTATGTTTTTTATACTTAATTTATATACTTAATTCAATACTTAAACTTCACTTATATACAAATATGTGTGCAAAAGAAAAAAAAAATAATTTTACCTTTTTTTTTAAGGTAGGGCAAGTTATTGTCTGTTTTAAACCTTGAATGTTCCAGTGTCACGTCTGTTCTGACACAATGTACGCCACTGAATTAGTGTGGTGTGCTTTGTAGTACAGACTGCAGACTTTGGTCAATGCACACAGACTTTGTGAGTGGGGTCAGAACCTCCTGAATGGAGCAGAAGCTCTTTAACATGCACCGCACCTCTCATTTGACCTTCATTTTCTTGCATAACCAGATAGCAGTGCTACGCAAATGTAGTGGTGGAATGCTGATCAACCAACTGTATCAAAATAAATTGGCACCAGCAGTCAAATTAAAATGAGAACATTCAACGCTTCAAAAAACTTAAGCACCATATAGACCTATTAACTCCAAACCACACTTGTGATGGGGAACAGATAAACAACATTATAATTTTTTTTATTTCGGTAATGATTAAAGATTTGAACAACATCCTGACTTGATTAAATTCTATTACTGAGAAGAAAAAAATCCCTTCCATTCCAAGCATATCCTAAAGGGGGATATAAGATATTTTGTCTGAATCCATTATATTGAAATGAGCAACTGGGGCTTCATGCTTGCTGGCTTTCTGACTGGCATTATCTACACAGCTTTGACTTTCTAGGCTGCAACTATTATTAAGACACTCACGTCTGTTTTGGAGCTGTGCGGTATTCAAAAGTTGCTGATATCCCACAGGACAGTCACTAGAGAAGAGGCAGAGCAAAGAGAGGAAAAGACATGGGGTGAAAGGATGGGCATTGAAAATCTTTCCTTGATGAAAAAGATGGCTTCTGGAAACTGCAAATATATTGCTTTTTGAATTCAGAAGGAAATAAAAGTTAACTTTGTCTGTTTTCTAAATGCATATTATTGTTCTGTTTTGGTTAATTAATCCATGCGTGTTTAGTCAATCATTTACTCCTCTTAAACCCATCCAGACAACAGCCGATGAATAAAACAAAAAGCCCATGCAATATTTTTGTTTTCTTTTTTGACAATCTGTCAGAATGTATACTTTGTTATCCATTGCTTGGATGTGCGTCACTACTTCTGTTTCATTGAAACTTTAAAGTCTCATGAAATTAAAGGGATACTCCACCCCAAAATGAAAATTTTCTCATTAATCACTGCTTAAGCACCATATTGCACCATGCCAATCCAAACACGTAAAAGCTTTGTCTTCGTGAACACAATTTAAGATATTTGGATGAAAACCGGGACTGTCCCATACACTGCCATGTAAAATACTCTGTCAAGGTCCAGAAAAGTATGAAAAGCATCGTCAGAATAGTACACCTGCCATCAGTGGTTCAACCATAACATTATGAAGCACCTAGAATACTTTTTGTATGAGAAAAAAACAAAAATAACGACTTTATTTAACATACTTTGAAAATATTGACTTCATTCAATCACCGTAGTGCAGGCTGTGGACACTCTTCTGTGTCAGCCATGCCACAAGGGTGCTCTGTTTTCTTTCAAATCATTCCGTAAATACATGTAGAAAACGTATCCTTGTGGTGCGGCAGAAGAGTGTACACAGCACTATGGTAATGTGGGGAGAAACAGAGAAAATGAATTGTTGAATAAATTCATTATTTTTGTTTTATTCGCTTTCAAAAAATATTCTTGATGCTTCATATCATCACGGTTGAACCACTGATGGCAGGTGGACTATTCTGACGATACTTTTCATACTTTTCTGGACCTTGACAGTGTAACTTACATGGCAATTCCCACTGACCTGTTGATCTTAAATGGACTAAAAACACAGCCTCCCCTAAGAATTATTTAGATAGTTAAGCCACAATTTAAACATTTATATGTATTTGGATTATAACAAAATATCAAAACAAGTGCCATTTATTTTAAAGAAATATGGCATAAGCACACGTTTCAATCAAAACATTTACAGAAGATGAGTTTAAAATGAAGATAAAAATCTTAGAAACTCAGTTTTAAACTTTTTGTTACATGTTTATTGTTAATATTTATGATTTTCTGCTACTGAATTTGAAGAAATTGACTTTTATCTATGAAAAATGCACTAATTTAAAAAGTGGATCAGAAGTTCATTCTGAAAAAAGCATTAATTATTTGTAGATTCAACTTAATGTGATAGTTTGTAAACTAACGTTCAAAAGTTTTAAGGTTAGAACGTTTTTTTTAAGTTAATTTTTTTTTTGTTTAGCAAGGATGTATTTCTATTTCTTCTTTTTTTATCTTTGTATTCATCAAAGAATCCACAAAAATAAAAATAAAAAAATAAAAAAGGATCATGTTTTTTTTTTATATAATGATAACAAATGTTTCTTGAGCACCAAACCAGCATATTAAAATGATTCCTAATGCTTTATGTGATGCTGAAGACTTGGGCAGGTAATCCAGGTAAATTTTTAAAAAGGATAAAAAAGGGGAAATAAATGTCATTTTAAATTGTAAAAATATTTTAACATTATTTTATTATATTACTGTGTGCAGCCTGAGAGTATCAGTTTTATCAAATTAGTCTTTATAATTATTAATCTTAAAAAAATTGTGACATACACTAGCAAGAGTGCACATGGATCTTGGATTACCAAGTAATAAAAGCTAGTTTAGTTTCAACTGATCCATTCTTCTCTCCAGGTATCAAGAGCTACAGGGACTGCATCAAGGCCATGCTGCCTCCTCCTGTTGCCCCCACATGAACCTTGCACAATTTCCCCCGGGCTCTGACCATCCAGGCGTGTCTGTCCCTTTCCCTCACTCTGTCTGTCTCACTGTCGCTGCAGGCGAGCTTGGCACGCAAAGCCATTTCTCCAAATATACATGTGCTCAAACCACTCCATTAGTCAAAGGAGCGGTGGGTACCCAATTTTTACACCCGGAGGTCTAAGGGTTGGTTACCTTGCCTGGTAACTCTGGTGTAAGCACTGCAAACACTAGGACCTCGTAACCTGCCGATCTCAGATCGAGTTGGGATGAGTTACTGCTGGGGGACTCTTTTTAATTGCCTTACAAACACAGCTGTGTGAGAATATGGACCTAAAACATGATGATGTGAAAATTTCTTTGATTATCGCAGATGCCTGATGTTATGCGGCATAATGACAAATCATTTTCCACCAAATTAAGTCACTGAGTTTGAGGCAAATTATGATTCCCATTACAGCGGCTGTTCACCCATGACAAGGTTTAAATATAGTGTCTTAAATGGCTCCCTAACAAATGTCATTTGCACACATGCTGTACAAGACAATTTTGTTTCAATCATGTGGCTTCTTCTCCTCGCGGTCTGTTTTTAGCTACAGATGACGATGTTTCATTTTGAAATGCCATGGCAATTAGGGCTGAGCTAATGAATTGTGCGGTCCCCTGTGCCCAGTTGTGGTTTGACATATTTCCTCCGGTGCTCTGACCGTGGGTCGCAGGACTATGTACCACACTGCCAGCAGTAAGTACTCCAGCATAACAGGCTTTCAACACAAATACATGCATTTATTAGTATACAGTGGCCACACAAAATAGTTGGACAATTTTGGACACTTACATCATATCACATGATCATTTACTTTTACTTTTCACTAATCAGTTGATATTTATGTGATATTCAGAAGATATCAAGTCAGTTTCCACTTTGTTTACAGTGTCCTTAATAATACTTATATGCATGCCTTTAATATATACATACATACATACATACACACACATACAAATTATATATTTTGTTTGAAAAGTGATCTTGTACTATATTTGTGTTTTTCAAATAAAAACCATTTGGTTTGATATTTGAAACGTAAACACTATTCATTTATGGCCACTGTACTATATATGATATGTGTGCATGCATATACAGTACAGTATATATATATTTCTGAAGATCCAGGATAAATTAAAAATTGCATCTATAACAGTTCACTGGCATATTACAATTGATAATGTCAATATATAATCTAATATATTTTCGTTATGTCATAAATATTTAACCCCTATTCATCATTGCTGTTTTTAAGTCACTTATTTGCACGGAATAAAACAGTCTCAAAGCAAAATTAAGTCTTTAGAAACTCTATTAAAAACAGAAGCTGAGCTGTTACACATACACACAGTTAGTTCATGCATGTGCTGAAGTTGAGTAGCAAAAATGGCAAAGTCAACAGAGATCTTGCAAAAGCTATAGAGAAGCTATAGAGAATAAATAACTGCATTACTTTGGAAAATCTAAAGCTTTATGAAGATTTCAAAGACATTAAAAGTCGTATTTCTTAGCTTAAAGTGTGTTGTAACAGAAAACCTTTGAGGCTGTTGAAGAAAAACCACAATATCATAAAATGTTTAATCAGAGAAACTGAGAAAACCTTCAGTTTAAAACCAAAGACTTGCAAGATGACATGACAAAGGGATGAAAACCATTTCAATGCAGTGTGTAAGAAGAACACTAGACAAGTACGGCCTTCATGTTGAGACATCTCAATGAATACCACTCTTGATCAAGAAGAACAAAAAGCCGTCAAGAACTAGCTAAAATTAATTTGGGTAGACCTGTGGAGCTCTGGAAGAACGTTTTATGTAATGATGTGACCAAACTGTAACTTTTTGGACCCATGGATCAGCAGGTTGTCTGCTGCAAAAGAGGCAAAATATCTCATTAAAAATATCTGGTTGAATGTAAAGAAACCTGTGGCAATGTGAAAACCAAAGATTATCAGTGATCTGGAAGCTTTTTCAGGCAAGGAATGTAGTAGAGCGGTGACAGAAGCTTCTAAACACTTACAGACAGCGTTTATTGGGGATTTTAAAGAATAAAAGATTCTGTGAAAAATGTGATTGTTGTTTTTGATTGCTTTCACTGTCCTCATCTGTAAGTTGATTCAAATATAATTCAAATATAATTATATATAATTATATATAATTCAAAAATATTAAACAGGTTGTATATTTTAATTAGACAAACAGACAAATTATTGTGAAAATTAAATAGTAGCATTTGCATGTGGCAAACGAACCAGGAGAATTCTTTATTGTCCTTTTCTTGTTCACATTACCACCCTTATTTCTATAAATTGTTGTCATATGGATGTACCATATGCTGGCATTACGTGTTGACATATCATAATTATTATTAGAAACGCAAGTAAAAAGTGTGATTTATTTACGTTTACATTGACACTTTTGGCAGATGCCATATTTCCAAAGCCAAATATGTCTTAGTGCTTACATTTATCTACACGTTTGCATACATTTATATCTGTGGCAATTACTTCAGTAGGAAAGGACACGAGCCTAGCAATAAAACTAATCCTGTTCTATTAACAACGAAGTACCAGTATAATCACAAAACATGGCAGCGACAGTGATAGATACAAATTGCATAATTAGATGAGCCAAATATTGAAGTTGGTCCACAAAGTCCCATTAAGAATGGTCACAGGCTATAGGGTTTGATAATGGCTTGTGGACAGTAAAGATTCAGAATGTTAGCTGCATTATAAGATGGAAACAGTGTCTTGAATATATTCTGGCAGCAGAATGCAGTGAGCTGAGCAGAGGCATAATGTGTAGGAATATGAATTTAGCAGCAGTTTTTTGGACATATAAAGAAAGTGGTCAAGAACATTTTCAATCGGAATGTCTGCCAGTAGGCTTCAGATGTTGTACTGATGTGACTTCAGGTAAAAAATTTTAAGTAAGTATAATATGGGCCTCGATTAAGATACATTCATGGTGCCTTAGACTACTTTCGTTTTACAATAGTCACAATGATATTCTTCATATTTGTGGGTGTAATTTGTAATGAAGAATGTTTAGCTTATTATTTTGATTGTATAAATCCTGACTTTTACTAATTTCTGCTCTTTTCTTGAACTGGCAATAGCACACAGTTATTTCCACCATGATGGTCATCTGCAATTTATAGCCCATTATCACTGTACACTTCGCCTTCTCTATTCATATTTCTAGACCTCTGCTGTTCTCTTACCTTCTGCTCTCATACCATTTGCATTTGAACATTGCATATATTGTATATGCACTTCTGGTTAAAAGCGAGCAGTATTTCAGAATTTGTACTGCATACTAGTTTAATTTAATCTCATTTAAAAGGCAAAAATCAAAATGTCCAAGGGTCATTTATTTTTTAAATATTTTCTATGCTGCATTTACTTTAATTCAGTGTTTGTGGAGGAACTATTTGAACAGAGGGATCAGGGACAAAAAGCATCAGATAGCACAACTGTCTAATGAAATGCATCATTACCATCTTAGTGGTTCAAGCATAGATTTATGCATTCAGCAGAGGATAATGATATGATTGAAACATTTATAAAATAAAGTATGATCATTAGTAGTTCATAGCTTTATAGTTTTATAATGTATATACACACACTATAGCATTCAACATTTTGGGGTCATTAAGATTGTTTTATTTTTCTACATTCACAATTAACTCAGAGTTTTCCCTCAATAACCTCATAATTGTTGTGTATTTATAGTAAGTAAGGCAGTTGTTGTATGTTTTGTTATGGAGTAGGGTTAAGAGACCTAGAATATGGTCAGAATAATACATTAATATGTGCTTTAGTATTAATGAACAGTCAGCATGCTATAATATGTTAATATTGCATGCTAATAATCAACTATTGTTCCATAATATAAAGCATTACATATTTTTATTTATTTATTTTTATCTATTTATTTTTATTATTTATTTTTATTTAAGAAATGTCTACTTTCATTTAGCAAAGATGCATTAAATGAATCAAAGATGACTGTTAAGACATAATGTTAAACAAGTTTATTTTAATTTCAAATAAATGCTTTTTTTTTTGTTTTTTTGTTTTTTGTGTGTTAAAAATCCTGAAACAAAATGCATTATACTATAAAAATGCCATAAAACTACATAATGCACAAAATTTAAGGCAGTACAATTATTTTCAACATTGATAATAAGAAGAAATATTTCTTGTGCAGCAAATCAGCATGTTAGAATGTCACTGAACACTGAATAATGGCTGCTAAAATTTCAGCTTTGTCATCACAGAAATAAATTGCATCTTAAAAATACATTAAATTAGAATATTTTTATATGTTATAATATTTACATCAGGAATATTTTATGTTTCTAATATATTACATATAAACACTATTTATTTATTTATTTATTAACCCCTTAACTGTCACATTTTTGAACATAGACTTTATAGTGCACAATCCCAAACTTACATTTTTATAATTCATGAATGAAAACATTTTGTAACATGATATTGATGTACCATGGCAATGCAATATCTGATTTTAAAATGGGTTTTAAAGGATGAATTTTGAGATTTTAAGTTTTCAGTTGATTTATATTTTCTGATGATTTCTAAAATGTGTTAGAGAAAATGCAATGAAGAAGTCTTTTTTTAACAAAGGTCAGAACTCCTGTTATAATGTAGATTTTTGAGGGTGCACTCTTGTCATAAATGAATCTATTACTTTTGCTAAATACTTTTTATCAAAAAACATTGGTAAAATATATATTTGGGAGTCTTAGACCTTTCCAATGATATATAGTTTGTCAAGATTAGATTGGATTTAATTGTAATATAGTGAAGTAAACGTAGGTGTCCCATATACAGGATGGGGTGACAATTATTAATCGTAACAATATTACCGTTTTACTAACTTTTGATCAAATAAACAAGCAAATTAGTGAGAAATGTTTGGTCAACACTCTTACCAATTCCAAACATTTGAACAGCAAGGGTATAAAAGCACATAATAGAAAACTTTATATCTGAACCGTCCCTTTAAATCCTTTGCATGTTCTAAATGTGGAGTCATTAATCCTTTGATACCGGTACACCTCAATGATTGGCCGTTTGATTTGTATCAGAAGTGCTGCTTCTTTTGTTCACAGTGGAGCTGTTTAACTCAGTTGTGTAAAGATTCTCATGGCAGGGCATATTTGGATGGCTGAACAAGCCCTAATGTGTCATCCTGTGCTTTACAGTGACTGGGGGTATTTTAACTCGCCTGTCTATGAAGCATGCAGAGGCCAGTGGCCCAGTTTCTGCTTGACAACTCACTGTATAAGAATCTCTTCCAGGGTCTGTCACAATGGGTAGCTGTCTCACTAGAAGCTCATGCACAAAACCTGAGAAATTATGGTGTGTTGCTGAGCAACTACAGGCTGTCATTCATGTCACAGCTGAAGCGTCTACAGAACGTTGATAGAAACGCAGCATTTATTCTGTGTGAAACGCTGTTGTGAATCTATAGGCTGCAGTTTAACCTGGAATATTTGTTAAAATGGCAACTGGGCTTTCATGTTTGCCTACAGCAAATTATTCAATGCCTTTAACCCATTTAACCTTTCCGTCTTTGCTGAATGGTGAATAACAATAAGATCCAAGTGATGTTATTTTCAGCAGAGCATCACATGCCTCAGAGGACCACATGCAACAGCCTTTTATGTTTCCACTCGGCTTGTTGCAATGATCTCTCTTCTTTTTGTTATACGTGTCATGACCGAAAAGATCTCGAACTAGAGGTTTATATGTGCCATAATGGTTTTGTGTGTCCGTCAGAGCTCTGAAGGGGAGAGCAAGTGAGCGAGCGAGCGTGGATGGA
>NC_068397.1:17491641-17676641 GCF_023724105.1 Carassius gibelio | reverse complement strand
AATATAGCAGTGATTGCATTGACGAGGTACATTGTGATCAGCCTTAAAGACCCCATTATGAAATACACAGTGCTGTTGTAACTTACAGATGTGGCATTTCTAAATGCTATCGTACAGCTGCTTTGGTTTTCAGCTCCCATTTTTGTGTTCAGTCAGCTCTGAGTTTGAAGAATGTTGCTCGGCGAGAGTTGCTAATTGAATAAAAGCCAGTAATGGAAAAACTGAATGGAATGACTCAATAGCACACTTTACAAAACTAGGCTACAACCACACCAATTCAGCCCAACTCTGAACACTTAGGGCACTTCACCTGGGTATTTTCGTAAAACATCAGTATTGTTTTGCTTCTTCTAAAGCGGTTGTTTCTTTACATAATTTCTGCTTTTCCTTTTCTTTAATTGTTTTTGTTTGTTTTTGTTGTCATCCTGGCGGTGTCACATGGTGTATGGTGATGGGAGTGAAGCTGACACAGTTGTGCAGTTGTGTGCTCTCAGAGGGGGAGGATTGTTTAGACATGCACTGCACAAGGCACTGTGCAAAAGGTTCACCAGTCTGGGGACATCTCACAAAGCAAAGCAATTTAAAAATAGCTTACTTTGCTAGTTAAGTTCTTGATATCCAGCAAAGGAAATATGTTGGGCTGAGTGCTAGAATTCGAGTTTGATTGTGTAAGGTGAAGGTCTAAATGTAGTTGTCGTATATTGACGTATACTAATGTATTCCCATAGTAATGTGAAGAGAAAATCTTAAATGTGGAAATGACAAAGCCAAAGCATTTTTTTTTCCTCTTTTTTTACAAGCATTTATATATGACCTTTAACTCATAGGAATACACCTGAATGCATACATAGATTTCAGGATGACATACTAGCAAGTTTTTGTTGCATTATTGCTGAATGATGCCATTTCGTACTAATCTGGGCTCTTTGACATAGTTCTGTTTTTCTCTTCATTGTGGTGCTGAGAAATAGAATACTGGATATGTGATGGTATATTGTGAGTCTCCACATCATACGGTTTCCTAACCGTGCAGAGAAATCTGTGCATGCAGTCATACAATCTTAAAAAAATAAAGATTCACCCATGGGATTTTTCCATTGCACAAAAGGTTTTTTATAATAGAAAACAAGTTTTTAGTCTTTAAAGTGTTCTTAAAACTAAGAAAAAAAAAAGATTATTTTATGATGTGTTCACTGAAAGGTTTTATGGTTGTTCTTTGGAATCACTGCAAAAAAAAATATTATTTTTGAGGTTGTACTGTAACGAACCATGGTTTACTGAAATTTGTTACTCTCTGTGCTCAGACAATAATTTTGTATTTTGCATAATAATCAATGGCCGATGCATTTCCTCTCTATGATCATACGCTCATCTGGTCAAGAATGTGCTTTAATGTTTAACAAAATATATATATATATATATATATATATATATATATAGAGAGAGAGAGAGAGAGAGAGAGAGAGAGAGAGAGAGAGACAGAGCGATTATTTGCGTACATATACTCGACAGTCCAACAATCCACTTTGTGTGTGTGTGTGTGTGTGTGTGTGTGTGTGTATCATCCATGTATTTAAAATGAACTTTTTCTTTTTGGAATTTTCAGTGTCAACACTTTACTCACTCAATTTCAACTAAAGTGGCATAGAATAGTTTATAAGTAGGCACATTGGGAAGCACCTTAAAGGGGTCATATAATGTGATTTAAATTTTTTCTTTCTCTTTGGAGTGTAGCTCCAAGCTCTTGGTGCATAAAGAAGATCTGTAACATTAAAAAGACTAAAGTCTCGAATCCAAAGATTCAAATATTCTTTATCGAAGTTAAGACTCTGCCACACCCCTCTAAAACGGCTTGTTCAAACACACCCCCACATGTCTACATCACAATGTGCAAATATTTGTGTAATGCCACCGAATGTACACGCAAAGAAAGAAGGCGTGGTTTCAGTAACCACAGTTAGTGTTGAAGCAGCCATGTCAGGGAGATGTTGTGTGCATTTAGGTGAATAGTAAAAGCACTTTATTTGGCTTTCTGAAAGTAGAGGCATTTAGGAATCTTTAAGATTTTTTACAACAGAACAGCAACACATTTTATGGACGACCATTTGGTAAAGCTAGGAGAGAAGGTAATTCTGACTTTGCTATGACAATCTGGTGCTTCTGAATCAGCTACTGTAAGTATGTTTTGTAGTATTTGCTATTGACTGTTCAAATGCGGAGTTTTGCACGTTGTGTGTGTGTGTGTGTGCGCATGTGTGTGTGTGAGAGAGAGAGAGAGAGAGAGAGACAGGGTCACACAGTGAAGTCAGCTGACTTAACCGTCAGTGGCTTATATACTGCAAACACATAAGAGCTTTGTCACTGTGTCTGTCACACACCTTCCCCTTGGTAAAACTAAGGACATTATTATCTGTCTTTACATTTTTTTTAAAGATAAAGCTTGAAATTATGAAAAGGGGCGTTATGTTTCCAACAGGTGCTTGCGGTGTTCGGCCAGTCACAATGCACTGGGTCAGTTGGCCAATCAGAACACACTGCGCTTATCAGAAGGAGGGACTTTGTAGTAAACAATGTGTTTGAGAGAGGCGGGCATAGAGGACCTACAATAATGTACAGTATTTTAAAAATATGTGTTTTTTGAACATTAAAGCATGTAAACATATTCTGTTACACCAAATACACAAAATAATGAGCGTTTAAAAAAAAAACGCATCATATGACCCGTTTGAGGAAACATTTCAATTTTGTGCCGATGATGATGATCTGCAGCTGTGTATTTTCAAATACGTTTTTCAATGACAATGCTGCCCTGTTCCATCCTGATTTGATTAGAATATTTCCTGTATTTCTAAAACAATTTTATTGCAATTTGTGGCTGCTTTATGTTTTGGCAAATTGATGGCCAGTTCATATGATCACATTCATACATTTTTGTACGATCTGTTTATACCCCAGTGACGGTTATGTTTTAGGGATGGACCTTCATGCTTTCTCAATTATTTCTAGAATAATCAGTTATTTCTAAATAATCAGTTTTCATGTGATTTACTTTGTACAAATTTATATGAAATCACCAATTTGCTAAATAGTAAAATTTTCCCATGGAATGAGTTTGATACTTCTGTTGTCTTTTAAAATTAAAGGTCAAAGGCCATAAATAATTAGACTAGACAGACTAGACTTTTCAGTTTTAGCCTACATTTTAAGAAAAATTTGGATGCATTTGTGACACTCTGAAAATGCAATACAGTGTTTTATTAAAAAGCAGGTCATATGGTATTTATTTTTTTTTTAAGTTTTAAAGAGATGGATTCTCATGCTAAACATGGCCAAAGTTTTAAAAACGAATTTAGAAGAATGACTGAGAATTTCTATGCCGAAAATCTTACTTCCGGGTTGGTACAAGTTTCCGCTGTTTTTTTTTCCGATCGTGTAACTAAATGACTAAGAACGGAAGTCCTTATATGAGCATTTCTCACGGAAAAGCACGCCAGCGCACACACATTAACCAGAGGAGAGCGAGACCACGCACATCAACGCGATTCAAAATCGTCAGCAGCGCTGCATAGGATTTGTTCGAGATTGCCTCCAAATAACAGTATGTTTGGATGTGAGAGAAAACTTACTGTGTTCAGCTTCCCCAAGAAACCAGAGTTACACGAACAGAGGATGCAGTTTGTTTTTCCAGGGCAGCAACGGAGTGTATCGAGTGCATTTGTGTGTTCTGTTCATTTGAGTGACGAATGTTTTATAAACAAGGCCCAAGTCGACGCTGGATTTGCACATCGTTTGCTATTAAAACATGGAGCCGTCCCTGTGATAAAAGACCCCATTCATGTAAGTACAATTGCATCAGATTTCTGTCTTTTGTTGGAAATCAGCACATAAGTGAATATATGTTAATGGAACCAACACGAATCAACAGCTGTATTTTTCTTTTATAAATATGATAAAACTAAAGACTTTTGGATATATGAAGGATGCAGTACTACTCTATAGGTACTCAAGATTAACATTAGATTGGGTGAAACTGTGTATGTTATGTACCCTTTAAAGTGTCCTAATATTGTGTTGGAGTCCCCTACAACAGGTTTAAATGCAACTTAGGTAAAAAAACATTGTAATGTTCTCGGAATATACATTTAATATTAGAGTAATTTGCCAATGATTTCGAAACAATTCGCTCCAAGAAAGTTCAGAGCAAACCCTAAGCCTTCTCTACTCTGATTGGTCAGCTGGCCAAGCCTGTTGTGATTGGCACAGAGAGGAGTCCTTGAGCCAGTTAGCCTGCACTACCATTGACAAAGCACCATTACATAAAACAATAATATAGTGTGCCAATCTGTTCTTATAATAATGACATAAAATACAAAAACACTTATGCAAGTGAATCGTGCCCACAGCTAAAGGTTTGCTGCTAAACTATGAACACTTAAAAAACAAAATATATCTACTGTAATACTTGAAGAACGACAGACAAATGACGCCTTCTTAACTTATAATCAGAATGCAGAACAACTGTATCACAGGTGCACCAGCCTAACCTAAACTCTCCAGCAACCACTGTGCAGCATTAACCCTATACCTGCCTGTGCAGCAATTTCACAATTATTATAAAGTCTGTGTGTGCTACACTACATTCTTTATTATTAAACAAAGTAATTAGAACAATGACAGTCTACAATAATCAACACATTCGGAAATAGTGGGTTCACAACAAAATATCAGAACTACTTTGGTATGAGAGTAATATGCTTTACCTGGAAAGCAAAAGCTGCACTAGCAGTGTTTTCCACAGCTTTATACTTTATTTGCGGTGGCACTCCGCCACCCCCATATATAAATATGCAAATTATTTTTTTTGCCAGCAGGGGGTGCTATTAGAGAAGGAGAGATAGAGATTTCCCTGGTAACGGCTGTATACAAAGCAGCACTGAGCTCACAAACACTGATTTATCATTCATTACTTGCAAGATGGAATGAAAATGACATCGGACATTTTCTGAAAACAGTGATATTAAAACACCCGTAGCGGTTTTTGATTTTGAAACTTGCAATGCTCATGTTTATTCAATGAAGTCAAAGCCTTTCGGAAAATCTATTTGTGTGGGGGTCAGTTTTGATATTGTGGCGGACCAGCACAAATAAATCAATGTTCGGGAAACCCTGACTAGATATACATCGCATATTAGCACAAAAACCTGATATTTTGAGCACTCAATTGAAAATGTACTCATAAAGTATCATTCGTACTTACAGGTTGTGGTTTGGAGAGCTTGTTAGTCCAAATTAAGAGGATTACTAGCCAGCGAAGATAAAAGCCAAGAATAGAGAAGCAGTCCTTGATTAAATGACAGGCACAAAACAAAAGGTTCAAACTGTATTTCTGTGGTATCTCAACATGATGTAAACACACTTATACCCGAAGTGTTTGTGGGCAGGTAAGACTGAAATTGTGTTACCCAGAGAAGTATACCGATAACAGGCAAAAGATTTTAAAATATGAAGACTTGTTAAGGTGACTCTGAGTCAACTCTCTCTGAGAGACAATATCTTTATTTATCATGCACTTTTTTATTAACAACTTTGCAGATTGTTTTCATTTAAGGATAGCTGCATTATAAACTGCAAATTTAAAAAAAAAAAAAACCTATATGACCTGTTCTTTAATTACATTCTGAGTATCTAGGTATCTTTTATTAAACGCTGTCAGGCTTATTAAGCATAAGATGGAATTGTTATCTCCTGACTTCAGTTTTAGACCACCGTATATCTACACAATGCATATCTATCACAAATCACTCTTTCGTCTCATTTTTCCATCATATGTCTAACAAGCTAATTAATTTTAATTGCAAGGAATAAATCAATCCCCTTATAAATCTGAAAATCATTCTTCACATGTTTCTGCATGTGGAGTCTTGCTGATTGCAACCTATGATTGCACTGTAAATAAGCATGCACCAAACCACAGTATGCATGCCACCTGTTTTTGACTACATGCTGTGTATATGTATGCATATTGATTTGAATAAAGTATGAAGCGTTTACATTGGCACAGTAGGGTTCTGCTTGGGGTTGCAATGCCTATACTTATGTGCCTTATGCTTGGGTGATAAAGTATGTGACTGCAGGTCACACACACACACACACACAGACACACACAAATATTTAACATTATTGGAGTATGTTTTAATATTATTCTATATAAATAGAAAATATAATTTCAGTCTTTTTACTTTGTCATTTTAATTCAGTGTGTTGCTTCCTATTTCTTTGTAATTAGTCGTGAGATTTACTAGCAATTAACATTTCATGGTTAATTCAATGTTTCTTGCCATTTGTTAATAACAAAATCAGAAACTGATGTGCTGCAGCTGCACCATTTAGTTTTTTAAATCCCACGATATGGCTTAATTCAATTGCCAAACAGTACTAGCTGTGGTATATTTAAATAAATACATGCATTACTCGTTTCAGAGTGAAGCATATTGTAGCAGAAATGAGTCAAATCAGACAAATCAAAGAGTCTATCAGAGCTGTGTGCATTGAAACATGAGCTGAATTCCTCAGGAAGTCATAAATCAGTTCTAGTGCCACAAGAACCAAGCAAGATAACCAACCAACCAACTTGTTCACACAACAGCTTTCAACATTAACACCAATAGAACAATTATTGACAATTTTAATTCGAAGAAGAGATTGTCAAATTTATTGTTTGTGATTGGAATGCAACGCTGGACATCACATGTAAACCCAGGAGATCAAGTTAAATACTTGCATTGACTTCCCCCATCAGGCAGAACCAGACTGAAATTCCTAAGGGGGAAGGGCTTTAAACCTTTGTCTTCACAGAAAAGTCCTTTGCCAGAGAATGGCAAAGAAACCCTTTTTATACATTATATATGGACCAGAATGAACTCAAAAAAAAAAAGACTTATGAATGAATCATTCCATTGCTTAACTCCATATTCATTTACGTGTAACCCACACATTTGACTATCATGTATAATCACTTATTGTGTATGTCTTTTGATAACTATAGGATACCTAGTCATGTCTAGTATTGAAATAATCGCATTTTCTTGCTTGATATTGTCCTGACAATCATTTATTTGTAAAATATATCATAATCATGTTATAGGAATCATGTCCAAAATTAGACCCTGTGAGGCAAGAACCACATGCTTGGTAAGATAAACAAATGATTTATGATACCCACCCC
This sequence comes from Carassius gibelio, assembly GCF_023724105.1. NCBI lineage: Eukaryota > Metazoa > Chordata > Actinopteri > Cypriniformes > Cyprinidae > Carassius > Carassius gibelio. The sequence continues at coordinate 17,669,416 of NC_068397.1, read as the reverse complement.
AAGAACATATCTGATTGGTCAAGGCAACATTTGAGGGTTGGCCAACAAGGAAGTTTTAAATACTTTGGATCCCATGAAATTTGGCTTTTAGTTCTAGTCTAGCTGCTGCTATTAGCCATGTCGGCTTTTTAGTTCTAGTCTAGCTGCTGCTATTAGCCATGTCGGTTTTTAGTTCCAGCCTTGCTCGTGCTATCAGTCATGCCTGCTCTTAGCTTTTAGCTTGTAGCTTTGCTACCTAGCTTTAGCTTGTAGCATCTAGCCATGCGGTAGTCATCATTGTTCTTTGAGCGCGGTTACAGTTTTGTAACGTCCATTCAACTTCAACCAGCGAACACGACTCTGCACTTTCAGCCAACGCCCAACAACCACGGGCTTCCCAAGACGTCACTTCAGAGACTGAACTTCCAGCCAATCAACGACCTCGGGATAGCCCTTTCACCGAGGCTCCTTCTTCACAGGAGATGCAAGTAACTTTACCTCCAGACTGTGACCTTTACTGGTGTATCTAATATAATTTTAACCTCATTGAGGAACTCAATGCGAGCGCTAATTACGTGATTGATGGTTGTTCATGTTTATGCAATTTAACGTATTGCTGTTAACTTGGGATTCCATATTTCCATTCTCTTAAACTCATCTTTCCCTAACTTTCGACCTTCCTGCAACTTGTGTGAATGTGTGTGTGCGCGCGTTTATGTGTTAGATTAGTTTATATGTCTTAGATTTATCTAATAAAGCCTTATTCATATTGAAAAGAGAAGTATCTTGTGTTTTGTGCTTACAAGTTAATGTCTTAAACTGCCGATCTTGTTACTGTGCTAGTTGATAGTGTTTTCACTATAGTTTGGATATTAGTATCCAGCGCAGATTTGATGTTAAACGGCTCGTTCACTGAACCGCAGGCGCGTCTCCGTGAACAGCCGTGAAACAGTGATTCTGTTCAAATTCCCTTTAAAATCTTAAATGATTCCCTTTGAGCTAAATTGACCTGTTTCCCTTACAATATACACGTGTGTGGTTCATGGCAGTCTTTCAGTGGTTCTTCATTCTACCATTTGAAAATAATGAAAATAAAGAATAAACAGGGCTGGGCAATATAACCAAAATCTTACATCACAAATGAGTATATGAGTAATTTTATTTCATGGTAACAATATATATTGCAATATATACATTTTTGCTTTAAATCAGGTCTTATGATATAAAAAATTTTGATAACGTAGAAATATCTTAGTTCTTGTCACCAATGTCAATATCAGGAAAAAAAATCAAATATAATAATACTAGCCTAAAAAAAAAGCTCACTGAAGACAAGTAAACAATCTGCGATTAAATAGTAATAAGAAACTAATTACATGCAATAGGATATATATATATTTATTTATTTATTTATTTATTTATTTTTATTTTTTCTTATTATTAAAGTTGCAAAACTGATTTAGTCAGTGCCCCTGACAGTGTGTGCATATCCCAAAATGAGTTCTCTTTCAATGATGATTGCATTTCAATGGCTTGAAATCACTTGTTTTTTTTAAGATTTATTTTTGACTTTTTCGCCTTTTTTAATTTATTCTTTTTTATTTTCATAGGACAGATCATGACTGACAGGAGGAGAAGTGGGAGAGAGAGAGGAGGGTGGTATCAGATAAGGTCCTCGATTTGGGATTTGAACTCGGGACACCCGTATTTCAGTGGCGCTGCATGTCTGTACAGTACTCTTTCCACAAGGCTTTCAGCGCCAGTGAAATCACTTGCTTTTAAACAGCATTGTTTAAAAATGGAAGTAAACAATACCACCTAGTACAGCAATGTCACGTGAGCATGTAACCGCAATAGAAAAGAGAGTCAAAAACGGATGACAATTTTTTACCAGTTAATCGTGTCTACCGGTATATCACCCACCCCTAAGCATACATTTTACTTAAATATTAAGGATATATTTATTGAATATGTATTATTATTTTGTGTAATTATACAGTCAATTTATAGTATTTTTTGTCTTATTTAATATTTTGTATAGTTATTAAAATCATCAAGTAAAAATGTCTGTATCGCAGTATCAGTTTTTTTTAAGATCATGCAGCTTAAGTGTAGACACTTCCTTGCAGTTACTCAGCTAACATTTTATGGATTTAGATATCGATTTAATACAGAAACATTAACAGTGTTAGACTTTATTATCCTTTAATCGATTATGATCTGGGCTGAATGTGACCAAAGATAGATAATAACTGTTCTATGAAGCTGTAAAACAGACTCCTTATCTCTCCTACAAAGAGGCTCCTTTCCAAGCAACAGGTCTCCAGTGATCTCAGCCTGAATTACCATATTAAGTTAAACATGGAGATTTATGCCAATGAGTGTGATTTCATGTATAGTAATGCAAACAAATGGTACAGCTGAGCCATCCATGTCACCCATGCTCACACCCACACTGTCTGCCACATCTCATTGAGAGAAGGCAACATGTAGCCTCTAATTTAAAAGCAAGGTGGCAGGTATCTAGAAGAAGGAACATGCATTCAAACATTCTAGATTTTACAGAATTTGCCATCACGCTTATGCATGCGTAATACTGTACCTGATTTCATAAGTATTCATTTAATTCTGCTATCTGCTATTTTGAGCCGAGATTGTCTGTGAAGTGAGTTCTCTGATAGATGTCAACACACCAGTCAGGCGAGCACTAATAATCAGATGTTTTTAATCACATTGCACTTGTCATGAATTACACTCAAAGCAACAGTAAATCAAAACAGTCGATGATAACTTCCTAAATGACTAAAAGAAACACAATAATGCAATAAAACTTATCAAAACAAACAACAACAACAATAAAAATCACTTTAGTTTATAGTTGCATCCATTTATATATATATATATATATACACACACATAATATATATATATACACAGACATCTGTATTGAGTAAACAGCGCTTGAGAAAATAAAAGCTTATTATCACACTTTTAGCATCACAAGGAAATGACTGGAATGACTTTAGCAGTTTAGCATGGATGTATCAAAGTTAAAACTCTTTAAGAACAAAGATTACTCCAGGGTGTCTTGAAGCAGTTCTCACATGAGAGGTAAGAGAGATCAGATCTGTGTATAGTTGCTTGCAGCCGAGCTATGAACCGGAAGTGAGAATCTTATTTTCAGTGAACTATAATACATACTGGGCCATCTGACAATGCAAATATTTAACAAAGCTCATTTTGTGTGCCATTAACACGAATTCCACAGAGAAACGGGATAATAGATAATGTGAGGGGATCATTTAATTCCAATGGTAGAAATAACGAATAGCTGTCTTTCACCAAATTTGCAGATGATGACCAGATTTCAAAGTTTCGATGAGTGTGTGGAGATGTTTTTCAGCAGATAGACTAGATGCAGAAGAATTATTGGTGAGGTTTGTTCGGGCTTTAAATTGAATCTCAAGAATTGAGTACTTTAAATTGGTTTAAGTGGGGTCGTAACCTAAAATATCATGACATATATGATCTATTTATATACGTTTTTTTTTTTTTCTTTAATCCTTCAATTTCAGACAGACAGTGGATACCATACATTTAAATTTTGGGACAAACTAATTGACTAGGCTAACAAACCCCACGCATAAATACAGACTCAATACGCAATCCATTTAGCCTCCTTAGAGGTTCAGTAAGCAATTTTTGCCAAACGATGTTGATATTTGAAAGCACCAAATCAAACATGCCCATACCCCAACAGACAGGACCTTGCCCCTATTTTGAAATATCTGCCCCACACGTATGTACATAACCATAGCAATGACAATCGCGGAACAATAAAAGATGACATGCAAGCATATTAAAAAAAAAAGCAAACATGGATAAGTTGTGTGAAACAAAGCAAAATCAATCTTACTCTCCAATCAAGAAGATTCAACGCAACCTCGGCGTCAGATTTGAACTCTTCCCACACCTTCAGTTCTCTCCACCGCTGGGAAGCTGCTCTGGTATTTACCTCTTGCCTGGTTATAAGCCTTTTTTTAAATGTTTTGTTCCTCCAATATTTTCCTCTTTTCTACCTTCCAATTCTCTCTTTCTATAGTCGATTTGCTAATATCTGTCCTGTGCGCTCAAATTGAGCACTCTCTTCTCACTCTCAGTACAAGACACACCCCCTTACTGCTGATTGGCTACAAGTGTGTTTTGGGACTCGCTCTGATGCTGTGGTCAAAATAATTGCATATTAATAACTGCTTAGTGCACCTTTAAAGGGATAGTTCACCCCAAAATTAAAGTTCTGTTATTAATTGCTCACCCTCAACATCGTGTCAAAACCATAATACCTTCGTTCATCTTCGGAACACAAATTAAGATCCATAGACAGCAATGTAACTGGCACGTTCAAGGCCCAGAAAGATTGAGGACATTGTTAAAACAGACTGTGTGACATCTGCGGTTCAAATGTAATTTGGGAAACTACGAGAAAATGTTTCGCGTGCAAAGAACACAAAAATAAATACTTTTTTCAACAATTTCTTCTCTTCGGTGTCAATCTTCGACGTTAGTCTAATACATTAATCAAACAGTCAAATTCCATACTGATTGCTTCTATAAATAGGTCTTATTTGTGCAATATGATCAGTGCCACATTATTGTTCAGAAAAATAATTCTAAGAAGATTTGATGCTCAAGAAACATTTCTTATTATTGATAATGCTGAAAACAGTCGTGCTGCTTAATATTTTTGTGTATGCTTTCTCCTTTCTTTTCTGCTTAATGTTTTATATTATTTGATTCATAGAAAGTTTAAAAGAACAGCGTTCATTTGAAATAGAAGTCTAAATATTAAAAGCTCCCTAGCATAAATGGTCTTGATGGCACAGTCTGTTGGCTGTTATGTCTCCTGTCACAATTGATAAATATTGATGAGATGCTACAGTTGTCGGCTGAGACATTTTTAAGTACTTTGTAGGCTCCTTTTGATTTTTCCTTTGTAGGGTGGTAAAGAAAGAATCCATGTCATCTCTCAAAATACATTCTTGCTTTTAATAATTTGAGAAGTGATGACTACGTTAGAGGGCCCAAATGCTCGAGCTGATGCAAGTAAGCCACAGCATCTCTCAGGGTAGATAAAATAACTGCTTTCTAATTTCTGGATCATAAATCTGGTCTGTATTTCCCCCAAATGCATCTGCATGGAGCGCTGGGCACGACAGCTCCCACCTGCAGCCATTGTTTAAGTGTGTAGTGTTGCGTGTGCTCGTGCTGATGACCTGTTTTCTTGGAGCTGGGCGCTCAGGAGACATCAGGGAGCATCTCACCAGATGCAACCCTTCAGTCCACCATCGACTGGCATGTCCTCTCTCACACCCACAACCGCACAATTATAATTAATGTTGGAAAATGCAATTATGAATGTGAGCATGGCTCATTTAACAAACAAACAAGTTCAAAATGATGCCATCTGTAATATATATTTATCCAGAACAGGGTTAGAGTGGTAGCATTAGTGGACTGATGCTCTGTAAAAGGCTTCTAGAAAAGTTCTCGCCTTCCTCAACTTCTTGAGAAATGCTCCATAACTGGTGGCTGAGGGTGTTATATGTTAATTATGTTTTTTTTTATATATATATATATACATGCCAGACTCTCTGAATAAGCATTTGGAGTTAATCATCCTGTTTCCAGAAAGATGGTTTTGACATACAGTATTTAATATGGGAAGGTTGTATCATTTTCTGTAGAAGGATATGAATTTTGGTATTACATATCTCTGCCAATACTCCCATTTTGTTTCGACTAGGTGTGTTGTGTGATCCAAATTAGATGATAATTGGTCCTCATTATGTGCCTGCAATTTAAACCATCTCTACATGCCTACAGTCTTTCATGCGTTCGTTGTGCTTTAATGCTTATTGACTCATGTTTAAGGGTTATTGTCTTGAATATGTACACTGATCTGCCCTTATGTATGTGGGTGGTAAAGAATTATTGCTGATTGCTAGAGTTTAACACAAAAATGTTTTAATAAGCTGTGAAATTGCTTCCATTCAGATATAGAAATGTCAGGTAATGGAGGAGGTAAACTAGGTGTCCTCTGTTATAGGGCTGCAACTAACGATTATTTTGATAATCGATTGGTTGGCAGATATTTTAATCAGATTAAAAGCCCTATTTTCTTTATTTTAATTTTACAGACAAAAACACAATATTCCACATTCTGCCCAATGTCCAAACAAAAATGCTATGAAAACATACAGTGCTTAACAATTAATTAGACCAGCTGTCGAAAAACGAAAATTTTAGGAATCTGTCAAAAAACATTTATTTTAAAAAGTTTTTTTTTTTTTTTTTTTTTTTAAGTAATTTTTTGACAAATAACAAACTAAAACAACTAAATAGTATTTATTCGCATAATAACAAAAATGACCGCCTTTGATAACAGCTTGCATGCTTGCTGGCATTGTTTATGTACTTTTTGACTAATTGGGTATCTGAATAAAAAACACACTATAAAGCACTTGACAATTTTTCTGCCTTTCTTTCACAGATAACTACATTAATTATATTATAGCATTAAAAATAGCTTACTACTGTTACTAAAAAGCTTGCCCTGTGAGTAGACCCGACTAATCGATAATGAGTATCGTTGTCAATGATTTTCATTATTGATAATAATTGATTTTATTGATTAGTTGTTGAAGCCCTTCTCTCTTAACCCTATAAAAAAGCTTTGCTTTAAGCTGAAAATAAGTGAGAAAGTGGAAACGGAGCCCCCTTTAGCAGACAAAGCCAATAAAGAAATGCTCAGTGCCTTTCTTTTATCCAGATGCAACTTCAGGATTGTGCTTGTGGAAGGTAATCAGATGTAGATCAAGATGCCAAGCTTAAATCTTACACAATGAATATTTTATTTCTTATAGCTACATTTTTGTCAGGTCATCTGCTGACTCAAAAAGAATAGAAGAACAGTAAACCGTGCTCTCCTGAGCCCAAAGTGGATGTTGTTTAGATGCTCTCCGGGTGCATGTTTCATTGAAATGCTCTGTTTGTTTGGCTGAACACTGGTGACTAAGGAACGAGACATCTAATGCCATAAATACGAGCAAGACTCAGCATGGGTTGCCCACCTTAGATGAATATTTAACATTGCGTGCTGTGAGAGACCTGACTGCCACCTCTTGCATTATTTACTACATACTGGCTTGTCTGTAATGCTCAGGCGGTGTGTGGCATTCTTCCTCACTTCCTCACTGCTTAAAGTGACCAAAAAACTCCAACAATAAACCACATGGCTAAATCCGAACATACAGAATGTAACAAAGTTAGCAAGCTTACAATTTAACTCTTACACTTAACACTTACATTTTTTTTTATCTTCACTGTAAGCAGATTTCAGAGCAGAAGCTCCGAAAGTTAATCACAACTTTTAAGAGCGGAAATTTATAAATGACTATCTGTGGCTCTGTCTTGTTTTCAGATATTTATCCTAAGAAAAAGAGTCCAATTATCTTATGTATGTAAAGACCCTTTAGAGCTTCAGAAGAAAATGCAACAGTGTGTCTCAGATTTGCCTTAGCTGCCAACATCAGAGATTTCTATATGGACTCAAAATGTTCTCAATTTTAAAAGCTCAATAAGGTTGGATTTATAATATAGTTATATTATAGTTAATAACGTTAAAAGGAGTACAGAGTAAAAAACATGATATTGTGAAATATTATTTCAAATTAATTGTTTTTTAATACATTTTAACATTTTAAAACCATTATACCTTTTTCCAAGATTGTTTGATGAATAGAAAATTCAGTGACATTTTAAACAATTTAATGTATACTTGAATAAAAGTATTATAATTTTTTTTTTTTTTTTTTTATCTTTGTGACCAATCTATTGAACGGTACTATACTATATTTGCTTACTGAGTATACATTAAAATACAATATCACCTTGCACATTTATGAAATTCCTCCACTGACTCCTTTAAATGCCTTTTATCAGTTAGCTTTCAGATCATCTACATGCCAATGAGCTGATGCCAATCTTTAAATGAGCTGATGATTACAGGTGTGTCTGTATTTTGGGTGATGTAACTGTTGATCAGTCCAGTGAGCATCAGCATGTTTCCCTCTGCCCAGTTCTCCATGGCCCATCACTTCTCACTTGACCTGTTTCTTGAAATCAACTGAAAAATATCAGGAAACTCACTCCATTAAGCTCTTTCCTCATCAAAGGTGCGAGGTGTATGTGTGTATGTACTGTAGGAGAGAGAAAGAGAGAGAGAGATGGATAGATATAAAGACAGACTGAAAAAGTATGACCATTTGAAAAAGATTATGTACTTAAGAAGTAAAATGTGAAGATGTGGAATAAGAGACTTTGAGGTGTTGAGTTCTTCCACCTTACTTTAGTCTTGGTTATCCACTGCATCTCTTAATTCAGCAGTGAGGGCAGCAGGAAGCAGGTCTCTCGAGCAGATATGACTTTTCACAAGAGCCACTGTCAGTCATCTTTTCAAAGGCTGCCCATTGCCATGTCCCGATCTAAACCGATATAGCTCAATGGCAGAAATACTAAACCATCTCTGGCCATGCATTTCTTTTAAAGGGATAATTCAACCCAATTGAATTACCCCTTTTTTATAGTTTATTCACTTTGATGTTATATTTTAGATCTGAATTTCTTCCTTATGCTGAATGCAAAAGAAGGCATTTCAAGATTGATGGGAACCAAACAGTTACTGGTAAACATTGACTTGATTGAAGATTTCTACTTATATTCTGAGCTTCCTATTCATTGAAGAATACTTTTTCCAACCTTGATAATAATATAATTATAATCTTTCCTGAACATTATATCAACATATGAGGAAGTTTGCTGAAGGGTCATGTGACACTGAAAACTGGTGTAATGGCTGAAAATCAACTTTGCCATAACACACACACACACATATTAATTAAATTATAATAATTAATTAATTTACAATATTGCTATTTTTATTGTATTTTTTATCAATTACATAAAAAAAACAATGTCTCAATTACATTAAACAATTCTTACCATCCCCTAACCTTTGGGTGTTTGTGTAATTTTAAGTTAAATTTAAGCTAAATGTTACTAAATACATTAAAATATAAAGCATTTTACTGTACACCAATAATAAATATCATACAGTAAGCATCATAACAAAGTATGTAAATTCATTAAAATGGTACTATATTAATGTTTTCTATGTCAGGCATAACAAACAACACTCAGTTTTATACATTAAGTACTAGGGGGTCCCTGCTCCAGCATTTTAGACCCCTGGTTCTACATGTTCCAGATTGGAGTACCAACGTAATGTTTCTGACCTTATGATATAGTTTAAATGTAGATTTGAGCATCAAAGCATCTAAATGTTACTGTATCACAACAGATGTAACCAGCAGAAAATAAAGAATAAACCGAAGGAATAATCTGAAGATGCAGAAAAAGAGACTTGGTGGACATAAGACAATTACTCTGTTTCCATGGCAATAGACACTGACTTGGCAGCTTGTTCTCAATTACCTGCATTAATCTGTTTTGCCAAAACAAGCAGTCTTGTTTATTTGCGTCGTTGAGAATATGTGTGTGTGTGTGTGTGTGTGTGTGTGTGTGTGTGTGTGTGCAGTAGCAGCTCTGGGAGAAAGGATTTTAGAGGTGATGTCATCAATGTGATGTCAGTCACACAGGCTCTGCAAGACTACTCATCTCACATACTGTGTTTAACCTATAACATTGCCTATGGATAGGGCACATTTGCACACACATTTGGATAGGGCGCAATAAAAATGTTTAGCTTATCAAATGGCTCAATGTAGGAAATAAGGAAAGAAGCAGTTTTGCGTCTCTCAAATCACCCACTTTTTAATGTGCAAGGAGATCATTTCCATTTCATTTGAGTCTGTTGCTCTGAAATGCAGAGCTCTTAAATATATTTCCCACTCCTCTTCAATCTGCTCTGCTTAAAAGATCCCTGCTGTTATAGACTAGTTGCCACATAGTTGGACTGAGCTGAGTTTTTCCCTCAAGCAGTGAAACGATGCAGGAGTTCATCACGGCACTGATTAAACGGGTCAAAGCTCTGATTTTTTTTTTATGAATTTCACTCCCAATCCACAGAAAATCACTTTGAACCCTCTGCATATCCTTAATTGCTCACTAGGTTTTGATCATACATTTACCGTCTGATATGGGTCATTTGAGATGTTGTGTCACAGAGGTGCAGGACTCAAAGAGAGGCAGAAATGTGAGTATGCTTGTGAAAAGTGACTCATTTGCAGTTTGCACTGCTCTGTGTGGGTGAACTCAAAATGAGTTCAAGAAAGCATCCAGGCTTCTTTTATTCATTGAGTGTTCTGTCCCACACATCTTTTCATAAATACTCAATCATGTGAGCGAGGACAGACTTTTTATGTAAATATTAGAAAATGTTCATTATAAAGCATGAGAGTAAATGTGTGGCAATGGGTGTCAATCACGGTTGCTAAACCACCATTATGGCTGAGCCACAAATACCATATGGACCTCTTAACAATGTCTTTACTACCCTTTCTGGGCCTTGAATTTGTCAGTTGCATTGCTGTCTATGCAGGATCAGAAAACTGATTTCAACTCTGACTCTGACTTTATTTTAATCAAAAATATCTTAATTTGTGTTCTGAAGATGAATGAAGGTCAAAAACTTCAACACCAATAATGCAGTTTTGATTTTGGCACCACCCTCAATCAATCAGAATGTGGAAATATAAAAATTCAAAAGTTCATCTATTCCATGCAGCAAAATATATATATATGCACATATATTTTTAAATATATTTCAGAAACACAAAAATATATTTGCAAACGTATGTTTCAAAATATATTTACATAAATTTATATTTTTACCAATACACTTTTTAGCCCATTTTTTTATTCTTGAAAATATGTTTTTGAAATATAAATATATATATATATTTTTTATATATATATTTACCCTCCATATATTTCAGTCCAAGAAAATATATTTACATACAGTCAGATGTGCACCTTGTCTACAACGAACAGGAGCGACATGACGAAAAACAGTAAAACTTAATATAATCAGTTATTCTGTCTACACTGGACGAAGCACAATGTTAGACAAATCTCCAACAGTAAACTGATGCCTTGTTCTATTTATGATGTACTGACACAAAGGACAAATGATTTGCAATGGGCATTTTGTTGAATCCAGTGTAGACAGCATTTAGCAGTAATGTAGCAAAAGTAGAAATGATGTTTAAAACAAACATATAACACCTTTAATTAAAAATCAGCAGAGAATATACCCTACAATGTTCTAAAACAATAACATGTAAAGGAAATTAAACATTGAATGATTACAAATCTAGTTTTTGAGTAGGCCATTCCATCCACATTTAGCCTAAATGTAGGTCACTGTAAGACTGGAAATGTGTTTCTTGACCATGAAATACATTTTGTAATGCATTTTGGTGTATGAAGGTCGAATCTAAATGTATTTTCAAAATCAAAAATATTTTTTATTGAGCTGCACTGTGTACAACATACATTTAGCATATATTTAAAATATTTAAAATACTGTTTGTTATATTTCCATTAGTTTTAAGAATTTGGACATTTTATTTGATTTGAATATCTTGCTGTGCACAAGGAAAGGTTTGTAAAATATGAATGCCTGTGCAGGCGAGCAGTTTTCTTGTATATTTGGAAATTTTTGGCACATATTTTGCTGATTATTATAGTAGTCACAAACCCTCTCTTTTAGAATTATTTGGATTCGTTAGCAACAGTATGTGCATTCACACCTGTTATAATTTTGGGGAGGAACTCCTTTCTTGTAAATACACATCATGTCAGAAAACACTAGTGAATGATACCCAATATTAGTGTGGTCACACAGGTGGGCTATGCTTCTCTACCTCCTGCAGTGGTTCAGTTATCTGTGAGAATTGTGCTCATGGGTGGAAACTGTTGTCAGTAAACAATGCAAAGCCTCACTCGAGGCTTTTCCCTCAGAGCTTTTCGAGGCTTAGAGAGGATGCAGCGTTTATTGGTGGCTAAGAAGGCAGGCCGCTACAAACTTGAGGGAGATGAATGCATGCAGAGACGAGGATTAAGAAGTGTCTGGGAGGAATGACAAATCCCAGATTTCTCTTTTAATGCAGAAAGAAGCCGTTAACGCCTCTCTTGACGAGGTGTAAATGCAGAGCGCATTTGGCAACGTAAATCAAAGTCAGCCAGACCCCATTGCAAGTTTGAGTAGAAATGCAAAGTGTGTCGGTATGCATGATATATGTACTGTCTTTGCCAAAGTATGGAGATGTATATACTTAGTATATACAGGTATCAGCTATGTGGGTGTTCATGTGCCGAATCCACAAATTCTCATAGTAACCTTTATAAATAAGAATTAGGTTGTGTGTGTGAATTCTTGCAGAAAACTTTTAATATGCATGACTGTGGGCATGGACTGGTCAAGACCCCATTTCTATTATAACAGCTTGAAAAACATACCTAACATTGAAATAGCTTGGTAATTTACAATATAGCTAACCAATGTAATCCAAATGCCATTTTAACACATTTCAGTTTACCTCCATGAACTTTACTGAACCTTGTTTTTGGGGGGTTTTGTTTCATGTTCATTGTTTTCATGTCTATTATTTTGTAGTTTGGTCACAGTCATGTGATTCCCTTGTCTGTGTGTCATGTTTTGATTGGTTCTTTGGGCCATGTGTCATGAGGATGGTGCAACTTCATGCGGCACCACACAAATCGGCTGTTGCCTAAAAAAAACTAGATAGAAAAAAACAGATTCTGCTTAGAACATTTGTCCGACTTTGATATGTGCTGCAGCAGTGTTAATTTTGACACGAAATTTTAATTTAGTTTTAGTCTTAGTCTTTTGACTATAATCCTTTTTAGTTTTAGTCAAGTTTTAGTCATCTGATTTGTTTTAATTTTAGTCTTATTTTAGTCGACTAAAATTGCTTGGTATTTTAGTTGAATAAAATGAGACTAAAATCAATAACAGATTTACTAGACAATTTTTTACAGCTGTTATAGGAAACAAACTTAACCAAAATATATAAAACACAAATTCAACTTTATTTCAACACAACTGTGTCTTTATTTCAATTCAAAAGCTTTTATGCAGCAACAAACACTGCCATGATAATGTAAACAATAACTAGCTGCCAATTGACCATCAATAAAAGAAAAATAAAGTTAGGTCCAGGACCTTAAAGCTTACAGCTGAGCTGAAAAATAAGTGCATACATTTAAAGTAAATATTTAATAAGTTGGGTGGATAAAAAAAGTAACAAGATTTTATAAGGTATTCATTTGTCTAGAAATATTGTATGTTTTAAATACTACAATATTTCTAGATTAGTATGTATAATGATAGGATGTGAACATTCACGTTTCACATGACTAATATAGAAATATTTGTGATATTGTCAACAAGTAGAACATTATAAAATATACTAAACATTAGTATTAATCAAATGTATGTATCATAATATTACGAATTAGTATTGTGCTCTCATCTAACTTGAAGAAGGGGCTATTTAACAGTACTTTCAGTTCGTAATATTAATGCTACAACATCAACTCACTGCAGTCTTCCAATTTTGCTTAGCTCAATAAACAAAATTTAAAATTGGTTGTGTTCTTGCCACGAATGAGCGCTCCGCGTGCTTTACACTTTGTTTTGTTTTGTTCGTCGTCAAACGTGAAGTGAGCTGTGGACATTTTGTCGCTCTTTTAGACATCACCTCTTCGAAATGCCGACTTCCCGGGAGCTCATTTAAAAACTGAAAACCTTCGCTTCACGTCTCAAAAAGTCAGGCTCGGATTGGTTCTCTTCTCTCATGCAGTCTCGCCTGTTCCGTTTTGCCGGTTCTTTTGTTCATTCCTCGCATTTCTCCCGTCTGCTGATTTGATTTTCGTCACAGTCTATTTTCGTCTCGTCCTTTATTCGTGGACGATAATGTCAATCAATTTAGTCATAGTTTTAGTCTCCATCAGTGCCTTCTTTTTTAGTTTTCGTTTCGTTTTCGTCCGCAAAAATATATTCGTGACGAAAATAATGACAAAAATATTTAGTCAACGAAATTAACACTGTGCTGCAGCCACCTTACAAACACATGTGCCATCGAAGTACCATGAGAGCAAAACAAGACCAGCTGCCTAGGTCAGGTGCTGCAGTGGATTGATTGGAATGTTGTACCTGGATCAACAAGGATGTAGATCCAGGAACATGTTGTACTCGGTGAAATCATGCTCACTGATGTGATTTCTAGGTTGAAAGTACTGCATTTAACACATCTTTTTAAACTACACTGAACAAAATTATAAAAGCGACACTTTTGTTTTTGCCCCCATTTTTCATAAACTGAATTCAGAGATCTAAGACTTATTTTCTATGTACACCAAAAACATATTTCTCTCAAATATTGTTCACAAATCTGTCTAAATCTGTATTCGTCAGCACTTCTCCTTTGCTGAGATAATCCATCCACCTCACAGGTGTGGCATGCCTTAAGCTGGCCACAATAAAACGGCACTCTAAAATCTTCAGTTTTACTGTAGTGGGTGGTCCGGTGGGTTCGAAAATCAGTCAGTATCTGGTGTGTCCACCATTAGCTAACACGCAACACATCTCTTTCGCATAGAGTTGATCAGGTTGTTGATTGTGACCTGTGGAATGTTGTTCCACTCCTCTTCAATGACTGTGTGAAGTTGCTGGATATTGGCAGGAACTGGAACACGCTGTCGTATGTGCTGATCCAGAGCATCCCAAACATGTCCGGTGAGTATGCTGGCCATGCAAATGAATCATCATGCAAGATCATGCTGCAACATCAGGTGATGGTAGTGGATGAATGGCACAACAATGGGAGTCAGGATCTCGTCACACTATCTCTGTGCATTCAAAATTAATCAATAAAATGCTCCCGTGTTCGTTGTCTATAACATACGCCTGCCCATACCATAAACCCACCACCACCATGGGCTACTCGATCCACAACGTCAACATCAGCAAACCGCTCACCCACACGCTGTCTGCCATCTGCCCTGTACAGTGAAAACCGGGATTCATCCATGAAGAGAACACCTCTCCAAAGTGCCAGATACCATCGAATGTGAGCATTTGCATACTCAAGTCGGTTACGATGACGAACTGCAGTCAGGTCGAGACCCCGATGAGGACAACAAGCATGCAGATGAGCTTCCCTGAGACGGTTTCTGACAGTTTGTGTAGAAATATTTTGGTTATGCAAACCGATTGTTGCAGCAGCTGTCTGGGTGGCTGGTCTCAGATGATCTTGGAGGTGAAGATGCTGGATATGGAGGTTCTGGGCTGGTGTGGTTACACGTGGTCTGCGGTTGTGAGGCCGGTTGGATGTACTGCTAAATTCTCTGAAACGCTTTTGGAGACGGCTTATGGTAGAGAAATGAACTTTCAATTCACGGACAACAGCTCCTGCAGTCAGTATGCCAATTGCACGCTCCCTCAAAACTTGCGACATCTGTGGCTGTGTGCTGTGTGCTAAAACTGCACATTTTAGAGTGGCCTTTTTTGTGGCCAGCCTAAGGTACACCTGTGCAATAATCATGCTGTCTAATCAGCATCTTGATATGCCACACCTGTGAGGTGGATGGATTATCTCGGCAAAGGAGAAGTGCTCACCAACACAGATTTAGACAGATTTGTGAATAATATTTGAAAGAAACAGGTCTTTTGTGAACATAGAAAAAGTCTTAGATCTTTGAATTCAGCTCATGAAAAATGGGGGCAAAATAAATGTGTTGCGTTTATAATTTTGTTCAGTGTATATAGCCATGTGTTAAAGGGAAGTTATCCTTTGTTTAACCCACAACATCTGGCCCTGAATTCTTTATTTTTTATAGTAACATTTTTGTCACATTATTAACTGGGCAACCAGAAATGGTTCATGGGTTCACTTTGAGATCAACACCCCCTAGTAGTGAACCATGAGGTGCCCTTGAAACGTTTCAGAACAGTGTGATGTAATGAAGCTTCACTTGCTAAAATTATGTGATCTGGCCAGATTGATACGCACTCCAAAACATGAAATCGAAAAAAAGTGTAATTGTTTCGAAGCTTCATGAAGCAGTGTTTCGTACGTGCCCATCACTAATGTCACGTCTGTTTAAGTCAAGTCTATTCAAGTCAAGTCTTTGTTTGTATTTTGGATTTCACTTTGTTTGAATAAATGCTGCACTTGGGTTCATCACAACTCACCTTCAGTGGACCGTTTGCTACAGATAGTCTCAACAGAGCAGTGTTAATTTTGACACGAAATTTTAATTTAGTTTTAGTCTTAGTCTTTTGACTATAATTCTTTTTAGTTTTAGTCAAGTTTTAGTCATCTGATTTGTTTTAATTTTAGTCTTATTTTAGTCGACTAAAATTGCTTGGTATTTTAGTCGACTAAAATTGCTTGGTATTTTAGTCGACTAAAATTGCTTGGTATTTTAGTCGACTAAAATAAGACTAAAATCAATAACAGATTTACTAGACAATTTTTTACAGCTGGTATAGGAAACAAACTTAACCAAAATATATAAAACACAAATTCAACTTTATTTCAACACAACTGTGTCTTTATTTCGATTCAAAAGCTTTTATGCAGCAACAAACACTGTCATGATAATGTAAACAATAAGCTGCCAATTGACCATCAATAAAAGAAACATAAAGTTAGGTCCAGGACCTTAAAGCTTACAGCTGAGCTGAACAATAAGTGCATACATTTAAAGTAAATATTTAATAAGTTGGCAGCTAGGTGGATAAAAAAAAAGTAACAAGATTTTATAAGGTATTCATTTGTCTGTATGTATAATGATAGGATGTGAACATTCATGTTTCACATGACTAATATAGAAATATTTGTGATATTGTCAACAAGTAGAACATTATAAAATATACTAAACATTAGTATTAATCAAATGTATTTATCATGATATTACGTATTAGTATTGTGCTCTCATCTAACTTGAAGAAGGGGCTATTTTACAGTACTTTTCAGTTCGTAATATTTAATGCTACAACATCTACGCACTGCAGTCTTCCAGTTTTGCTTAGCTCAATAAACAAAAGAACATCGTTGTAAAATTACATTTGAGAAAATGTCCGGGTGGCTCGCCAGTAAATGTCTTTTCAAATTGGTTGTGTTCTTGCCACGAATGAGCGCTCCGCGTGCTTTACGCTTTGTTTTGTTTTGTTCGTTGTCAAACGTGAAGTGAGCTGTGGACATTTTGTCGCTCTTTTAGACATCACCTCTTCTAATGCCGACTTCCCGGGAGCTCATTTAAAAACTGAAAACCTTCGCTTCACGTCTCAATAAGTCAGGCTCTGATTGGTTCTCTTCTCTCATGCAGTCTGTTCTGTTTTGCCGGTTCTTTTGCTCATTCCTCGCATCTCTCCCGTCTGCTGATTTGATTTTCGTCACAGTCTATTTTCGTCTCGTCCTTTATTCGTTGACGATAATGTCAATCAATTTAGTCATAGTTTTAGTCTCCATCAGTGCCTTCTATTTTAGTTTTCGTTTCGTTTTCGTCCGCAAAAATATATTCGTGACGAAAATAATGACGAAAATATTTAGTCAACGAAATTAACACTGCAACAGAGCATGGTTACTTTCACCTTGTCTGTCCTAAACATTGTGTGCCATTCAGATTTGAACTGAGATATGCCTTTTAAATTACAATTTATCCCAACTAATATTGAATTCTGTAAGAAACAGAATGCAAAATTGGGATTTAAAATGCACTAATCAGAGCTTTTTTTGTCATTTTTTTTTATTTTCTTTCCAGTGGTTTCCTTAATTTCCCCAACATAACAACCATAAGCATGCATTCTTTCTACATTACTGAAAGAATGCAGATAAGCTGAAAACAGAAAACATATAAGCTGGAGTGTAGCGATCTCTATTGAGATATGCTGCTTAAATAAATGTGTAATATAGTCTTTCACGTGGTTTTGTGTGACTATCTAAAACCTTGAGAAGTGACATTATCTTGATTTGTCTCAATAATTCTGATGAAATGTAAAAATGTATTTAGTTTTTATATTTCATCATATTTACTTAACTTGTGTAGACCAGGATAGAAGAACATTGCATTATTTTTAAGGAATGCATTACCTGTTGAATTTCTTTGAATCACAATTTTATTAAATTCCTCTTGTCATTCCAATTCAGCTTCCTTTGGGATGTGAGCTGCATTGCAGTGCATTCACCTTTGAGAGTGTGTGTGTGTGTGTGCATGTGTGTGTGTGTGTGTGTTTTTGCAGCAAAGCTAATTACGTCATTCTTGACTGCCAAAAATCACAGCCTCGGCTGGCGCACGTGTGCAGCTGGAGCTCAGCTAAGAAGGACTGGCAGCACACTGTGTGTGTTAGTAGAGCTGTGAGCTGTGAGGCCAGGGCCGTCATCACATGATCTCACGTTTCATGAATGCGCAAGTCAAGGGGGCTAAGTGCTATGATCTGCAAAATAAATTCACGAAAGTAAAGTATTTTACTGGAAGGACGCATGTGCAAAAAAAGCTTTGTCCATCTGAAGGCCATCATGGTGATGGTCTCTTGCAGATTTAATTTTTAAATACTCCATCAACAGAGGAACTTAATTTCATGCCTCATTATGTTTATTTGTAATGAAAAGGAAAGGAAAAGTACTGATGATAACTGGGACGGGAACCTCAGGTGGCCTTAGAAGTGAGATCTCTGAGTCCCATTTATTTCTGTGTAGAGACTGACCAGCATAGAAACGCACCTTTAACTATGACAGCCCAACGGAGGGACCTCTCCTATTCTGAGCTTCCTCTTCTTATAAACTAAAGTACAGTATGTGGCACATTCCATGAAAAGGATCAAGGATAGGACCCTAAGAAAGTTGAAGTAATTTTTTTTTTTTTTGTAACTTTTCAGTTGCCTAAATGAAATGGAAGGTGAAATAACTTCCTTAACCTTCAGCAAAAGGGTGAATGATAGCTTCAGGGCCAAACTAAACCAATTATAACATTTTAAATAAAGTTTGACATTTTTTGACCTTTATGATAAAATAGAATGATAATGCCATGATTTATATGATGCTGTTGTCTTTATTGCTAACAATCAATTGGAAATATTCAACTATTTTAATAATTAGTAGTGTTATATTTAAAAACAATATGAAAAAATATTTGAATTATTTAATACATTCAAAAATGATTAGTCGTCTTAGTTAGGAAAATACCACATTACCATTTGTGGGGGATGTTATGTTTAAAACGACTTCATTTTTATGTTTTGTTTAATAATTGTTTAACACTACATAAACACTTTGCACTTCATAAACTTTGGGATTTGTGCAACTAATGCTTTTTAAAGTAAGTGCACCCTATTCTTAAGACATGTCATTTCAGATAAGGATGATATTTTAAGTGCTGATAGCTACTGCATTGTCTATGATGTCTTCCTTTTAATAATACAGTGATATCCATTTGATTATCTGTTATACATGAGTGTCAGAATGATTCTGTCTGTCTGTTCATCAGGCGTGTTGATCTACAGCTGACAGTCAGTCAGTGATTGAGTTGAACAGAGGAGCACTGAGACAGGATAATATCATCAGTCCTGAACAACATCCCAGACATCTCGTGGACAGGCCGAGTAGGGAAAGGGGTGCTTTGAGTTAAAGTGGAAGAAATCATTTGTGAGAATTAAATGGCGTCCTGTGGTTTTCAGAGGCAAGGATGAATGTTTGCATATTTATGTCGGAGATATTTAAAAAGAAATGCTCCTCAACAGGGGGTAGTTTTAGAGATGTAATGGCAATTTGGAATTCAAAATAAGGGATATTTGAAACATCATGCATCTGATTTTAGTAGGCTAAATGTTTCAGTTGACTAAACGAGGATTTTAAAGAAACCAGCTATTTGAAATCTTTGTGATATGAATTTTTCCTAAAAACTTTTGATTATTGTTGATATATTAGGGGTTGAACAGTAAACAGATGTCACGGTTGGCTACGTACGTTATTTCATTATGTTATACAGCATATATATATATATATATATAAAAATTTCAGTTACTGGCCTATTGTGCTACTGTTCACGACCTGAAGGGAACACTAATTTGTGTTCAGCAGTAGAGTTCAGATAGGGGTTGATCGATGAATGGTTGTATGAATAAGTGAGTAAGAAAAAGCTGAGTTCTGATATGTGCTTTACTGTGACCTATTGTATAGCCTTCTTATCAGCAGAAATAAAGATACAAGGATTAAATGGAGGCAAAAGGCTGATTTGTTATTCAGAGGCCTTCCTGCTCAGAGATGAACAAAACAGTGTGATTCATTTGTTCGCGTAAGTGGAGTATTCCTGTGAGTCCTCTTTGGTTTACTTAGAAAGACTATTGTTGTGCTCTCAAATGAAGGTTAATGAATGTACATTTCTATTTCTTGGCCCATCTTTGTGTTTTTACACAGCGCTTTTACAGAAAATCTGATCATCCATCACACTGAACCGTAGGTCTAACCCAGGTCAAATGGAGTGTATAACGTCAGCCGGCTTGAAAATATAGAGCAGATATTATGCTCTACTGCATGCATCCTGTATATATCAGCTGGCATTGACACATCAATATTAATCAGTTCGTTAATCGCCCGCTGTTGTATTTAAGGGCCGTTGAATTTGTTACTCATGGGGTTGTGGCCCAGTCTCTAGTGTTTCCTGTGGGACCGTTAACTGAGAGTGTGGTGAAGGTGAATCAGGCAGGATGAGCGAGTTGAGAAGTGCTCTGAGGCCACTGGAACGTGCCTGGATGTTCCCACAGGCTGAATGTAATTTTCTAAATCACTCATGTGTGCACACTCACACTCACTCACAGTCTCACAGTCACACACACACACACACACACACTGTCTTTCCTGCTCTCTGCACTTTTGCTGCGTTTTTCTCACACAACCATTTCTCTTAATCAGAACCGGGAATAGACATGGTTTCAGGGAAATCCACGATTGAGTGTGACGATGAAAAATATTTTAATTACTTCAAAAGAAAAGAGCTAGCTTCAGTTATTCTGTATGCCATGGTTAGTTTTTCTGTTTACAGTTTTGCATGGCAGCACTGTTTTTTGAGGATGAGTGATAATGTGTTGATAGCTAACTGTTATGATGTAATTGTTGTATTTAAATACTGAACTGTGATTGGTCTTCTTTCTTGTATATATTTGCATACTGATTAATGATTGGTCCTGTATTCTGTTCACATACTTAACCATTTTATAGAGCACACTATGGTTCAATACTAAGAGGTTTTCACTCCCAGAAGCCAACTGTTTATCACTAGAGTGGTTTTTACTGCACAGTGAATCTGATTCTTATGTGTTTAGCCAAAGGGGTATTGCTAGACTCATTTACTGGGGCACGAGCCTCAGTCAAATTCCATTTTGTCCCAATAAAATATTACTGATAAATCTTTGTGTTAGTGGGATTGAAGTATACCAATCTGAGAATAATTAGAATTATCATGTCATTTGTGTTGTCTATCAGCTGGATAGAATCAGTCAGATGGGTTTGCAAAAAGGTCTGAAATTGTTAAGGATTCAGTTTGATTCATTTGGACAGTTCACTCACATACCGAATTGTTAGCAGCGGTTTCTCACACCACAATAGTAGGGGTGGAAAATATCACGGTTACACGCTCATGTGATGTTGCTGTCCTACGTGGTCACGAAAACCTTAAAGGGTTAGTTCATCGAACAATTAAAATTATGTCATTAATGACTCACCCTCATGTCGTTTCAAACCCGTAAGACCTCAGTTCATCTTCGGAACACAGTTTAAGATATTTTAGATTTAGTCTGAATGCTTTCTGTCCCTCCATTGAAACTGTGTGTACGGTGTACTGTCCATGTTCAGAAAGGTAAGAAAAACATCTTTGAAGTAGTCCATGTGACATCAGAGGGTCAGTTCGAATTTTTTGAAGAATCGAAAATACATTTTGGTCCCAAAATAGCAAAAACTACTACTTTATTAAGCATTGTCTTCTCTTCCGGGTCTGTTATGAGCGAGTTCAAAACACTGAAGTTTAGTGACAACTGGTTCGCGAACGAATCACTCAATGTAACCTGATCTTCTTGAACCAGTTCACCAAATCGAACTGAATTGTTTTAAATGGTTCACATCTCCAATATGCATTAATCCACACATGAATTAAGCTGTTAACTTTTTTAATGTGGCTGACACTCCCTCTGAGTTAAAACAATATCCCAGAGTAATTCATGCACTCAAACAGTACACTGACTGAACTGCTGTGAAGAGAGAACTAAAGATGAACACGATTGCCTCGTTCTCGAGTCAAGAACCGTTTCTGTCAGACGCGATCAAAATGTATTTTCGATGCTTCAAAATTTTCTAACTGACCCTCTGATGTCACATGGACTACTTAGAAGATGTTTTTCTTACCTTTCTGGACATGGACAGTAAACTGTACACACAGTTTCAATGGATGGACAGAAAGCTCTCGGACTAAATCTAAAATATCTTAAACTGTGTTCCAAAAATGAACGGAGGTCTTTCAGGTTTGGAACAACATGAGGGTGAGTCATTAATGACATAATTTTAATTTTTCGATGAACTAACCCTTTAATGCTTTCACGTGTTTTTAAGCATTGCGGTTTAAAAAAACAAGTAATTTTAAGCTGTTAAACACATTCAGTTATATTTGCGCTATCAGAGAGGTCAGAGTGCCAGAGTGCCTTTTATTGGCCTTGAACAATTAAATACACATATTTGTATGTGTCAAAATGTCCATCTTTGCAAGTATCCTAAAATAGTAATTTAGGTCTTAAAAGAAAGAAAACAGATGAGAAGGAAAACACATGTAACAGTTTATTAGATCCAGGCAGCTCTTAAAGTGACAGCAGTTTAATATTCCTCTCTCATTCATGTTAATCAGAAAACAAAAGGGAGAAAATCTAAATGATATAGTTTTATTTATAGTTTTATGATCATTATCGTGAAATAAAATTACTCATTTCATGGTATAAGATTTAAGTCAAATCACCCACCTCTACAATGAGATATTTTAAAAGACAGAAAACAAAAAAAGTGCCGAATGACAGGTATTTACCATCAATCCATTGTAGAATATAAAACTTGTAAATGTCTTCTAATGTTTCTCAGTGATGAAGCAGCACATGCAGCTTGTAAACATTTTTCCCCCCTTTTCTTTTTTTTTTTTTTTTTTTTTTTTGCAAGCACTTGTATTTCCTTTAGGAAAGTAGTTTGCTTGTTTATGTGTCTTATGGGACAACATTTGATTGTGAGTGAGTTTTATGGACAATCATATGGAGGGAGGCTTGAATTTAAAAGGAAGTCCTTTTTGGGAGTTTGTCATAAACAGCTCACCAGTTTCTGAGAGTGGTTTAGCCTGGAGTAACTGGCTCTCCGTGCATCTATTGAAGGCTACATTTGTCAGGGAGAGAACTTACCCAGCAGCCCCTGCATTAGGTTGTATTTGGTCACTGTGTGCATGGGGCAACTCACCTGTCATCTTTCTCTTCACTGTTCTTGTTCTTTCATTTATGAACTGTTGTCATGGCATCACACTTCTAATGACACGGCTGAATCTTCCCTCTGGCATCTGCGAATGACATTGGTTCACCATGGCTTGCCGACCGATCTATTTTAAACCAACTGCATATCAGACAACCAAAAACTAATTCTCCACCCTCCCAATTAGCATTTTTTGTGAGATTTAAGCTTCCATTAAGCAGCATGCCTAACTGCTATCATTATTAATCTCATAATTAAAGGATATTATACAGTCATTTTTAAATGTGAGCTCTTGAAAACCAAATCACATTTGATTGAATTATATCTGGGGTGTGGGTGTGTGAATAAATTAAAAGGAACTGAATGTTTATTATGAATCTGTTATAAGTAATAATTAAATTCCCAAATTATCACATTGGGCCTGTTGTGAATCCAACTGTACAATTGTTGCTGATATTATTTTTTATGTATTTTTTGGCTGGCAGTGTTGCCGTCACTCATGGACATTTTCCCACTGTAAATTAGTTTTTGCTGAAGCAGTTCTTCTCACAAGCTTCTAACTTACGTTTCTGCAGTGACTGGTAAATGCACAAAAGATGGGCCATGTCAAGAATTTAGCACACAGCAATATTCAGCGCCGGTGAGTATTTATGATGCCTTGTGTGCCAGTGACCTTCTTTCCATCATCATGCAGCAAAAAGATGGGTGTAATTGTTGAATAACAAGGTACAATTGATTTGGAATGAGTCGGTCCTTCTTGGCAACTGGACAGCAAACATTTATCACTGGATGGGCTTTGGGCAGCTGTGTAAGTATATTGAATTCTGGCATCCTGTCTGCAACGAGCCCCATGGGCCGTGTGGAAGTTTAGATTTTCAGTCCAAACTTATGTCTGCTTCCACGCTGGATTTTTAGCTATGTCTTGAGATGTTTATTCTGTGGGTACACTGAGTGTCATTCCTGCTGAAAAGACTGGTCAACATTGGAAGCGTTAGCATGTGAAGCATGTGTTTTGGACTCTGGTCTTCAGGGATTATGTTCAAGCTTTGTAACTAGTCTACCAGGTTCATCCATTAAACTTGCAAGTGAACAACATGGCTTTACTGGTCCACCATTTACTAATCAGCATCAGATACTAGTATTAGTGTGACCATATGTCCTCTATTTCCCAGAGACGTCCTACACGTCCTTTGACCAATTATGGTGAGTGAGAGAGTGGGATCTACAGAGAACGGTCAAATCGATGCAAATTTGTGTACATACTAAATGTGTTCATCTTGAAGCAACATTGCGCAGACCGATCGTTGTATGACATCAGTTGATTGGTTATGTTCAATTCCTCCATGTTATTGGTCAAACTACTTTTCAGTCATTACTTTCGGCAAGTATGAAAACAAGAAAACCATGCCAAAACCTGGATATTTTAGGCAATAGTGAATTCATATTCATACAATAATTTTTAAGTTTTTTTTTTTTTTTTTTTTTTGCTGCCTTATGTTAAACTGCTTTAAATTATTTATTTTTTCCACTACTCTCTATACATCATAATTGTAAAAAAAAAATCTTTGCAAATGTATAAAAAATGTAATAAAATAAAATCATTCCACTGCATTTGCCCATTCTTCTCCTCGCCTCTTCACCTCTCAAGCTCTGTCAGGTTGGATGGGAGCAGACGTGATTTCTGAAGGAAGACTGGCATTATGGCTTATGTAAATTAAGCATTGCCATTACAGGAATAAATTGCACTTTAAAATATATTAAAATAGGAAGCAATCATTTTAAATTGTAATAATATTTCCCAGTATTACTGTTTAAATACAAGTAGCCATGATGAGCATGAGAGAAGTATTTCAAAAGCATTGAAAATCTTACCAAGCCCAAACTTTCATTAATAATAATTTAAAGAAACACTCTTGTATAGCTTGGCTTGGTAGGGTGGATAAGATTTGCTTGCATTTTCCACAGGAAGGGACAGTGTTGAATGCTGGAATTACTCATCTTGCATTACATGGACAGAAAAGCAGCAAGGTCAAGAGGCTTTATGCTTTAAATGGTTTGTATCGTAGTCCAAGACCACTAAAGGTCAGAGTTGCATCGACTCATGTGACTGCTGGACGAAGCCACACAGTGCGAGTAGCACACAGTACATCAAACACCCGTCCTCCTCCCAGCCGTCTCTTACATGCCATCAGAGCGTGGCATCAGTCCATCCACCATTGTGTGACAGCACGCTGCCTACACAGTGATACTGATATTACTTTACAGCGGGTCGGAGTCGAGCAGGCAGCATTCCATGCATCGCCAGCATATTGCTGTGAGTGTAATCTTTCACTTGTATGAGTGATGATGGCTGTTAAATCATCGTCACAGCCGTTACTTGCCGACGTTTTGTTTTTTTTAGGGTTCTAGCAGATTGCTTTTAAAACAGTATATAGTATTGCCTGGCAATAAATTAATCATCAAGGTGCTTTTTCAAAAAGTTGCACTTTCTTTCCAGAGTTTTAATGCGAGTTAGTTTGTGTGTTGAGACCAGCACAGCATAATCCTTCCTCTGGAAGCACGTGGACCCCTGGTGCCAAGAAACCAGATGAAGAACAGGCGAGCTCCCTTGTCTGCAATGTAGAACGTCTGTGGCTGTCACTCATGCCATCCCGCTCGCCTTCCACTATAAAAGCAAAGTCCTGTTCCTCTGTGACTGCTCCTCCTGTTGCCATTAACAGGTCAAGTTCTTCCAGGCGTGAAAAGTCTGCCTGGAAACGCATGTCTCTCAGTAACCTCGGCGTATAAACCCAAATCAGCTGAAGTTATAGTAGGTTTACCTTCAGTGGATAGAAGAGCATATGATTTCTCACCATGACGGTCCAGTGCAGCTTTATTGATTGAGTTTCTCTCCTCTGAATCTCAATAAATGTGACCACCTGTGAGTCAGGCATATAGCAATGCAAGGGCTACATTTGAAGAGGAAGAATGATTTGACCGTAACGGATACACTGCAAACTTCACTGATGCTTCAATTGGAAACATGAATAAAATACCTTTTAACAACTCTTAGGAGTTTATTCTGACCAAACAAGTGATTTTTAGTGGTTAATAAGTGAAACTAGTCAAAAACAATATAGTGTCATTGCCTAGAAATGGTATGTCTGTGTATAAACTTGTTTGGTGTGCGGGAAAAAAAAAGAGAGACTTCAATCGAAAAAGAGGAACCTCAATCGAACTGTTATGAATAAACAATGACCCGATCCCCATTCATAATGTAAGTGTACTATGGAGGGTTCATTCCCTGGTCAAGAGGATGTGCATTCAGCCTGAAATAACCATCCACTGCCCACAGATCCTGCCGTTGCTTGTTGGTCTGTGAATGGAGTGTCAGTCCAATGATTCAGGATCCTCAGATGTACTGATAAAAAACTCAAGTGCTGGCACCTCATATGGGCTACCATTAAAAAAAAAATTAATGTTTCTTTTTTTAATGTTTTTTTAAAACCTCTTATACTCACCAAGGCTGCATTTATTTCATCAAGTAAAATGATGATGTGAAAAAATAATATTGCGAAACATTATACAATTTAGAGAGAGAGAGAGAGAGAGAGAGAGATTGTATTGAGATGACTGAGGAGAAAAAAAATCTTAATTAAGATGAATTCAACTTAAACACCAATCCAACAGCTATATTGAACAGGTCCTTATAGTCTCTCGTATAACCAGACCTTCAGACTAACTGCTGAAGGTCTGGAATCCACAGCAGGTTTCTTTGGCCAAGCCCCACCTATGAGGCCATTTAACTGACATGTCAAACAACCAATCACAGTTTGTTTCATTTTGTGGCACGTTTTAGGGCGTGGTAATGTTGCCACAATAACAGACCAGTATGTATTTTAAGGGTTCTGTGCCGTGAACTTGTGAAAAAAAACAATTGTGAATCGAGCATTTCATTGATCCCGATGGGCACTCATTGTCACAGTTGTAAACGCGATGTCTTTCTTCTTTCGTGAGGGGTTTTGCCATCAAGCATCTTTGTTTCCATGCGGAACATTAAAGAATGTGACACACACATCTCCTGGAAGTCCTGTATAATTCAACCAATGCGATGACGACTTTCGAAACTCCTGAAGTGTTTCCACTTTTGTGTGCCATGTGCATAAGACGTTCAGCCAACGGTCTGAGGGCGTGATGTCTAAGGCTATAGGACTAACACATAGAAATGTGGTTTGTTATGATGTCATTCTCACTGGACTGTTCTGGACAATTTATATAAAAATATATATACATTTACTGAAGTCTTCAAAGTCATATTCAGAAATCTTACGATCATCAGTGTTGAAAACAACATTGCAGCTTTTTGGAATTGTTTTTTTTTTTTTATGGTTTTGTTTTTGTTTATATATATTTATATTAGTTATAAAGAACAACATTTACTCATTCATTTTAATATATAAATGATACTTATATATACCGTACAAATGTAAAATGTGTTTAAATGAATATTAATTGAAGATATTTCAATAGGTTGCCTCATTTGTTTGTAACCAATAATTGTCAGTGGTTAAATATTAAAGGAGAAGATCAGGGATTGATCAAAGGAATTTTTTTTAGGTTGATATGTGATTGGTGCAGTTTATAAAAAAAGCTTTTAAAATATGATGCAACTTGTGACAACAAAAGTACAAACAAATCTAAGCGGTCTCACAAGGCTGTTTTCCACTGCTTGATTGGCAGGTTGGGAAGTGCTGAGCTATATACTGTACCAAGGGATGATGCACTTGTGAGTGTGTATGTGATGGCCAGTAGCGGCGATGGTTGGGGAGTTTAAATGAGACAGTGATGAAAAGGAGGCCCCTAGCCTGAAGAGAAGGATAAAAATGTCAGCAGGAAGAAGTAGCGTCTTTTCTTGAGATAGGAAGTGCATAGCTACAGGCCTCAGATCAACATGACCAAACCAACAGCTTTCGTGCATGGGACTAGCATGTAGGCATGTGGTTTGTATGATGTCATTCTCACTGGATTTCTCTAGGCATGTGTGTGCATTGTGTGTTTTTAGCTTTCCAATTATAGATCTGAAGCCTTCTGGCATCCTTTTTAGTCTTGCGATTTCATATGAATTTTTGAATACATGTTAAGTACATGTTTGGAACATTATCGTTACTTAAAGGGATACTTCACCAAGAAATGAAAATTCTACATTTAAATAATTTACGCACCCTCATGTTGTTCCAAAGCCATATGAGTTTGCTGAATCTTTTAAACATTTTCTTTGCATTAAAAAGTCGGTTGCACTTTATTTTTCAGTACGTGTACTAACATGTACTTATAATGAACTTACAGTGTATTTATCTAAGAAAGTTCTGGTAACACAAGGTAACTACATGGGGTAGGGTTAGGTTTGGGGGTAGGTTCAGGGTTGTACCTAGTTATTACATAGTTATTGTAATTACTATAATAAGTACATAGTATGTACATGAGGAACAAAAAGTCCATGTAACCAAAATTCAGAAGATCCAAATAGTTCCCAAACAATTTGAAAAATGAATTTTTATCCCAAGTCTTGTATAAAGATATCATCGCTTTATATAGTGAAAAGATTTATTTTAGGTCTTTATGACCTTTTGGATCCTCTAAGTTTTGGTTTCCTGGACTTTCAATGTGGGAAAAGAAACCTCTTAGGTTTCATTGCAATATTTTAACCACCTCTGCACACGGTGGTCTTTGACTGATTTGTGATCTGAATGTATGCATGAATCATTATGATTTCCTCAAGCAATTTAGCTTTTTTAATGTTAATTCCCACCCTTCAAGGCAAGAGGATGCACATCAACATCTGTCCAATCCCATTCTGAATGGGGATTTGGTAGATAGCATGCTTTAAGCAGCATGCAGTAATATGATGCAATGGCTGGCCAGACCTCTTGGACTCATGGTTTCAGGTGGACCATATAAGAAGGGGATACATATTGCAGAGACGGAAACATAGACAACCCGTGGCTTATCTGAAATCCAAACAACAGCCATATGAGAGGCCTCTCTTAGTTTGGCCTTTAGGGTGAGTGGTGGAAATGCCAGGAGACTGCAAGTTTTCAAGCGCAGGCCTCTTCTGAAACCCACTTATCTGATAAAGAAGCTGGACAGATGCCCACTCTTAAGGTCAGACGGAAGATCATACTGCGACCCTGCTGCTCTGCACCAGGCGACTGCGGTACTTTTGTCATGGTTTTCTTTTGAATTAGTCACTACTGAAACTATGGCAGAGCCAGAGAACACCACCATCTAAAGACTTAATCTGCCATTATTGCTTCATCTATTTTTTTAAATGGTGTCTTTACTTGTGCCTTTGGGTGAATTGTGTTTTATTTAAGAGTATCATTAGCCCTTTGTGTTTTTAGCACTGCTATCTGTTGAGGATCTGCATGAATTGTATTCTAGGTCTACACATTGCAAAGGCAAGACAGTATCAAAAAATAGGTCATGGTTTGAGACCGTGAACATCCAACCTGACACATCTAGAACAGCGTTTCCTAACCGTTTTATCTTACGTAGCCACACAGCACCATCACAGCTTCATTGACAACAGACCAGAAATGTGCTTCTGTTAACTCTACTTAATATCATCCTGAATAATTATAAATGTTATTAAAATTACTATTATTGCAATGATTCACAAAAAAACAATCAGTACTGTGGATGAGTAAGAGACTTGAGCTTCCTATGTAATGGAGCAGTTTGAGAAATACACTGCAATATCCATCATTAATTAATTAAATCAATCAATCAATCATTTAATTATTCTTATTATTACAAATTATGTTTTTACAGTTATCATTATTAATTATTATAAATTATTTTGAGTGCACTAATAAATTTGAAATCATTACTTCTGGTTTATGTATGTATTTATTTATTTTCTTAATTCTTTTACAGTTATGAATTGTTATAAACTTTATTATAAATTATCTTGACAGCCCTAACATTTTAAAACTAATTTCTTCTCTTCCATGTATTTATTATTTCTTTAAATAATTTATTTTCAAAACATCTACAAATTATTATTTGTTTTATTCATTATTACAAATTAGTCTTCTGACAGCTCTAGTATTTTCAGTCATAAATTCAGGTTTATATATTTATTTATGCAAATGTGTGTGTGTGTGTATACATATGGCTACAAATTAATAGTATTTTTTATATTTGTTATTATTCATTATTATAAATTATTGTGATCTTTGGACAGCTTTAATATTTTTTAAGTCATAAATTGTTTATATATTCAACAGTATAGATTAAACAGGTTCAACATTTCAAAGTGCTTGAGAAACACTGATCTAGAGTAAGCATGAAGGAATAACAGGTAGGCAAGTTGTTGATACAGTCTTCTATGCATTTATATTCAAGAAACAAACACAATACCTCAAGGCATGCTGTTTCCGTCTGATATGAATGTATGCTCCACATTTACCTCAGTGAACTATTTTTTTCTGTCCATAAGTCAACGTATCCTTTATCTTTTACTTGTAAACTCATTGCCTCTGAATTGATTGAAGTCGGCAAGTAGTGTACTATAAAACCATGCTTTGCATACAAATGATCAAAGTACAAACTGTAGCAGAGAGAATCTGGCAGACAGAGTGGGCGGCAGCCACTCGCAAAGAAATCAATGACAAAACATTGTGCAAACAAGACTATATCCCCCATAAGCATTTGTATACATTGTTTTTTTTCCTTTTTTTTTTCTTCTTCTTCATATTCAATAAAAATACTGTTGATTGCCAGTGGATTTGGGGAAACCCTCTTGTTAAGGTGACAGCCAAGCAGATGCAGTGCTCTTAACTTGCTGTTAATGAATCTCTGGGGAGAGAGAATAAGTGTGTGTAAGTGGAAGTATGTGTCTGTTCTTGGCTGGATGCCTGTTAGGGTCAAAGGGTGAACTACACAGTGGGGATTTCTGGGGAAAACGCAGGGACGGGTCACTTGGCAAAGACACATCACTGCAAGCAGATGCCTTTAGCATCACACTAACCTCTGACTGAGAGACTTTAACACCATTCACCACCAATCCATTACTGTTAGCAGATGACACAGCACTTTTAAAAGATCTTTGTGTCGCAGTCGCTCATTATGAGTGTGTTTGTCTGCGACAGACTGTCACATTCAGCCTTTTCTTTTCCTGTGAAAGCAGCGGGTTTGTTCAACTTTGTTTTGTTGCAAAGAGCCTAGTGTTGCCACAGCAATTCCTACAGATTCCCCACCTTTTTGTGAGCAAGACCTTTAAAAAGTGAATTTGATTGAGATTATTGCCGCATGCAGCTTGTCAAGTTGGTACCATAAAATATAGATTTGATTACAAATTGACCAATTAGTGTTTGCAGCAAAGATTTTTAGTAAGTAGGCCTATGAGAAATTCTTTCAGTACAGCAAGCTAAATCCAATTGTCTTAAGACCCAAGTTATCACATGTGAATATAGTAATAGCGTTTTAAATATTATAGATTCACTTTTGGTTTCTTTGTTAAATGTCTGTATATATACTATTTGAGGGTATAATGTATAATGAAGAATAACTTTTAGCTTACCTGTATTCTTTACCTTACTGCAAAGGTGCACATTAAAAGATTAAAATTTACTTTTGAATCATAGGAGGAAGATTAGAAAGGTAAATATAGATATATAGGAGCTGTTTCACTTTATTACAAGCAAATGAAGAGCTCTGTATTCCAACCGCAGAGGTTCTCACCAAGATTCACTCACAAGACCTTTAATAATTTAGTTTCTTTATTTTCTTTAAATGTAATAGTTACAGGCACTTTCCATTTATACAGAACACTTTGGTGTCCCATGGCTTTTTTAAAAGCGTTGCAGACACACGTCTCGTGTTTTTGTTGTGAGAACTAGATAGAGTACGTTATCTGGCATAAAGGGTAGCTTTTATTAAATACATCGCATGTCTGTAGTCCCGTGTTAAAATGGAAATATTGGCCTGTCCCACATAAGAGATGTTAATCTACTCAACTTTTCTCAGTCTGTTGAAGTAATATTCTTTTAACTGTGGTAAAAACTTCACTAACTAAAACTAAACGTTTCTCATTTTAAAATATAAAAAGAAAGTAAAACATAACAAAAACATTAAAATATATAATTTCACTTCCTTTAGTGTTAACAGTTAACAGTTAACACCTTCTTTCACCGTTTATTTGTTAAAGATGAAATAAAAACGACAAAGATGCAATTTTGTGTCCTATTAGTGGAAAGTGTCTGAATACATTATAAAGGATTCAGTATTTAACTATTCATATTACAATGAAATAATGTTCCATTTTTGGTTGAATCATTTTGAGATGAAATAATATAACTCATCAGCAGTTCAAAACGGTCCATCCACAGCAGATCGTGTTTACAAAACAGCACGGAGACCAACATAAAGGGCTTTCTTTGTGTCTCGCACAGGTACTTCCACACCATCTATCTGGGCATCAGGAGCAGGCAGAGCGGAGAGAATGACCGCTGGAGGTTCCACTGGAGGATGGTGTACGAGTACGCTGACGTCAGCATGCTCCACCTACTGGCCACTTTTTTGGAGAGCGCACCCCAGCTGGTGCTCCAGCTCTGTATCATCATACAGACTCACAAACTCCTGGCTGTTCAAGGTAACACAACACAAGCACACTCGAACATCTTATGGACTTCCAGTGTTTTTAGATTACCTAAAGGGGCAGATACATTTACCTTTGCTCTCTGAAATCCAGTCATGTCAATAGGAATCTCCATGTTCAGGAGTTCCCCACACAGATTTGCTGCTTGGTTTGAAAGTGACTTCTGTGAGAGCTGTGCTTCATATATCTTATGCACTGTTTATCTTTTTTGCCCACAAAATTTCACTGACTTATATCTCTAATGTAACCACACTTCAAGTGAACCCCTACTCATAAACATAACCCTCGCAGAAACTCCTGTAAAACACTAGATTTCATTACAAACATAACTTGACAAATATATAAGCCCTGAATAGTTGATTTCAATCCTATCTCATGGCAATTTGTACATATTTGACAAGGTGGCAAATTCGTATAACCTCACTCGTATGAATTCATGTGATTTGTGAACAATATATTTTATAAGATGGCAAATTCGTTGGAATTCATATAAAGGACTCACCTCGCCCCTAAACTTATAACTCATAAAATAAACAAATTTCCTGTGAGGCTTTGCTGATTCTAGTCAAACCTGTACACTGCACACTAATTGTAAATAATGAAGTGATTGTGACAGTTTAACCTATGTGTTGAAGTGTTACCACTGCAGGTGTTGGGGTGTGTGCTGAAAACCAGCCTAAGGTGGTTTGCTGGTCTTAGCTAGCTAGCTTAGAACTGGTTTAGCTCATCTCTTGCCCTAGTTAAGATGCTTTGTGCTCGTTTAGCTGGTGTCCCAATCTGGCAGAACTGGTTGTAAGCTGGTTTAACAGCTGGTTATCCAACCTGACCAGTTGATAAGTGTATAAATTGTCTTTTAAAACCAGCAAAACAGACCAACATAACAATTTTGTGGGGCTAGGAGAAAAGCTACCCACCTGGCTTACAGTCTTTTTCAACAGAGATCCCCCAAAACATGTTGTGTTCTTTTTGGATACTATCATAATGGTGCAGCTGCCATACATCTTTGTAAAGGTGAGGGTAGGACATACTTTGGAGAGAGAACTCCCAAGTTTACTGCCATCCTTCACTATATGCAACTCATATTGAGTGATGGAGAGTGAGAAAAACTCAACTGCCACTGAACATAAAAGCCTGCTGTGAGAGAGTGAGGCGGAGTGCTTTTTCAAGAGTTTTGCCAAAAGTAAGCATTTAATTAACGAAATGCCAGTCTTTAAACCGACTGTGCAAATTATACAGCTAGGATAGTTAGAGGATAGAACTAGCACTGATTAGCAACTCATAAAAATCCAGATTTGTTCACCTTTTTTATACTCTTTATCACTTGATGTTTTAAAACCTATAGACACTGTCTGATGCAAGCAAGTCTATAATACCTGGGAAAAAATTATCTGTCAGCATTCCCATTGATTTTAATGATAGCTACTTTGCTGACATATGATATGACAGAATCACTCACAGTCCTAAACAGTCTTCACAGTTCCCTTTCGATACTTCACTCATACTGCGTATGGGAAAAGCTCCTTTTTTCCTCGATACTGAAGCCTTTTTTCAATAACGCAGTGCAACTGCACTGCCATTGGTTTAATCTGTAAACTTTTTTAAACCAATGACAGCGCTGCGTAGCTGCGCGAGCCTGTGGCGATGCAGCGCGCCAAAGCCCGCCAGAATGGGCGGGGCGAATGGCTATATAAGCAGGCAATCGCCAGAGGAAATCAGATCTTACTCCTTCAGCGACGACTTCACTTCGTTGGATCTCTGCTGAACGCCTTCGCCTGGAACGAGCTCTCGCCGTCGAAGAGGCACCGCAGCGGACCAGCTGAGACCGCCGACCGCCTGCAGCGCCGGCGTACTCGCAGACAGCCGCTCTCAGCGCCGATCTCGGGCCGCCCGCTTCCCGCTTCCGGCCGCTTCTCAGCGATCTCCTGCCGCCATCCGGCGATCCTAAAAGAGCTTTTTCCAGCGGTTTTCACCGCTCTAAAAGAGCGTTTCTAACGCCGTTTTAACGGCGACGGCCATGCCGCGCCACAGCTGTGGCACATGCAGAGCCCCTCTGCATGAGGACGACGGCCATGGTGAGTGTGTTTTCTGCCTGGGTAAGCCCCATGCTGAGGCTGCACTCACTGAGACTTCATGCTGCTTTTGTGAAAGCATGAGTCTCGCCTCTCTGCGCTCGCGGATTGCTTTCTTTAATGAAAGTAATCCCGCCCCTCGCGCCCTCCCGTCTTTTTCCTCCCGCGAGCCGGCCAGGAAAAGACAGCGGGGAAGAGGGGCCCAGCGCCCGGATTTGGGTGAGCTCACGCCGGCTCAGCGCCCGCATGCCTCACCCTCTCCAATGAGAGAGCCGTCCCCTGTCCTCTTCTCACGCCCAGAGCAGCGTCCCTCGGCTGAAGCGAGCGACCTCGTCTCTTTTGGCGGATCGGAGGACGAGCCGCTTGACGACTCCATGTCACTCGCGGCTTCTGAAACGGAGGACTGGGCCGGCGATTCTGACCCCACCCACCTGCCGTCACTGGAGCCCATCGACGCCAGAGCTGGGATGGATGCCGAGCTTCTCCGCATCCTCTCCAAGGCTGTTGAGGAACTCCATTTGGAGTGGGCCCCCCCTGAAGAGCCGACACGCAGCAGGCTGGACGAGTGGTACCTGCCAGGACGCCGCCAGGCCCCCCGCCAGCGACCTGCCCCATTCTTCCCTGAGGCTGCTCACCTCTGTCCCCCCGCGGCTGTGGGGTGGAAAAATAAGAGAGCCCTTCCTTCCAAGCCCTGCAGGACGACCTCTGCCATGGCTGGCAGGGCCTACACTTCTGCGGGCCAAGCCGCTTCATCTCTGCACACCATGGCCATATTGCAGGTGTTCCAGGCAAAGCTTCTCCGTTCCCTGGATGAGTCTAGCTGTAGTGAACCTGCTTTCCGTGACCTCCGCAGCGCCACTGATTTGGCTCTGCGCGCCACGAAAGCCACGGCCCAGGCCATCGGACGATCCATGGCCAACCTGGTTGTGCTGGAGCGCCACCTCTGGCTCAACCTAACAGAGATTAAGGAGAGCGACAAAGTGGCCTTTCTCGATGCCCCAGTCTCTCCATGCGGCCTCTTCGGACCAGCGGTAGAAGGGTTTACAGAACGCTTCACTGCAGCACAGAAGTCGTCCCAAGCCATGCGACACTTCCTGCCCAAGCGCTCCACCTCTGCCCCGAGTCGCCCCAGGACTGCGCCGACTCAGCACCAGAGCAAACCTGCCCCTTCTACCCCCCAGGCGGCACCCCCTAAGGAGCAGCACCCAGCTCGCCCCACTAGGCGCGCTAAACCGCCTAGACGTCAGGGCCCCCGGCAAAGGATTGTGCTGGACCCGATGCCCTCTAAATCCTCCTGATCGTTGGGGAAGAAAGAGGAAGGGGCAAAGTCCCGCTGCGGCCGGACCACCCCAGAAGCTCTCTCGCCTGTCTGCTGTGCGACCTGGGCCCACTGTTGTTGCGTCCACGCAAAGCGCCGTTGTTATGGCGAACACAATAAATATTTCACATTTTCAAAAAGAGAGCACTTTTCCTCTTCCACACTCGTCGGTGTTCAGGCCCCTGATCAGCGGTCTGCCATCCGACACTATCCAGCCCCTTGTCACGCGGGCCGAGGCCTGGCAGGCCATCCCCGGAGTGTCCAAGTGGGTGTTGGGGATAATAAAACACGGATACTCACTGCAGTTCGCCCGAAGACCCCCGCGTTTTCGCGGAGTGATTCCCACCTCGGTAGAGCCGGACGATGCTCAGGTCCTCCGCACCGAAGTGATGACGCTGTTAAGGAAGGGAGCCATAGAGATAGTTCCTCCCTCAGACAGCGGGTCGGGGTTCTACAGCCGTTATTTCCTTGTCCCCAAGAAAGATGGCGGTCTCAGACCCATCTTAGACCTCAGACATCTGAACCTTTCCCTCATGAAACGGAAGTTCAAGATGTTGACACTGAAGCAGATCCTCACGCAGATTTGCCCCGAGGACTGGTTCTTCTCGCTGGACCTGAAAGATGCTTACTTTCACATCCAGATAGCCCCCCATCACAGACGATTCTTGAGGTTCGCGTTCGAGGGTGTGGCTTACCAATATACAGTCCTTCCCTTTGGGCTGTCTCTAGCTCCCCGCACTTTCACGAAGTGCATGAACGAGGCGCTCTCCCCTCTGAGACAGATGGGAATTCGCATTCTGAACTATCTCGACGACTGGCTCATTCTAGCCCAGTCACGAACCGAGCTAGACCACAACAGATCCATGCTCCTGAGCCACTTACAGTGCCTAGGACTCAGGGTCAATTTCGCCAAGAGCTCACTGCTCCCCAGCCAACGTATTACGTTCCTGGGAGCAGTTTTCGACTCCGTCAATATGAGGGCGGTCATATCACCAGAGCGCGCTCTTGTACTTCAGCAGCTCGCGGCCTCTGTCAAGAACAAAGCCTGTTTCCCTCTGAAGTTCTTTCAGAGGATGCTAGGGCTGATGGCTTCCGCCTCCCCAGTTTTACAGCTCGGCCTCCTACGAATGCGGCCCTTGCAGTACTGGCTGAAACTCCGGGTCCCACCTCATGCTTGGCGGCACGGCCGCTTTCGCATCAGGGTCAACCAGGCCTGTCTAGCAGCCCTGGAGCCTTGGATGAACCCTGTTTGGTTCAGTCGTGGAGTACCCCTACAGGCGGTTTCCAGAAGGACGGTACTCTCAACAGATGCGTCCAACCTGGGTTGGGGTGCTCTGTGCGAGGGCAGACCAGCCTTCGGCTCGTGGTCGCACGAAGAAAGCCATCTTCATATCAACTGCCTCGAGATGCTGGCAGTGGAACGAGCCCTTCAATCCTTTCAGGCAATCTTGGAAGGGCGCCACATCCTAGTCCAGTCGGACAGCATGACAGTGGTGTCCTACATAAATCACCAAGGCGGCCTTTCGTCCAGCCGCCTCTGCGCACTGGCAAAGCGCCTCTTGGAATGGGCATTACCCAGGTTGCGATCGCTCAAGGCGACACACATACCTGGCAAGACGAATCTGGGAGCAGACATGCTTTCACGGAGCAATGTCCCCTCGGACGAGTGGATGCTCCATCCCCAGACAGTTCTCAAAATCTGGGAGATTTTCGGGAAGGCAGAGGTCGACCTCTTCGCCTCAGAAAGCAACTCTCATTGCCCAACTTATTTTTCAAAGGAAACAGATGCACTGGCCCACAACTGGCCCAGCCTCCTTCTTTATGCTTTCCCCCCGATTGCTCTGATCCCTCAGGTCATCAGACGAGTCAGGGAAGACAGACACAGAGTCCTCCTAGTGGCCCCACTCTGGAGGACCCAAGTTTGGTCCTCGGAGCTTTTCAGGCTTTCCATGAAAGCCCCATGGCCGATCCCCCTGAGGCGGGACCTCCTCTCTCAGGCGAACAGGACAATCTGGCATCCACAGCCAGAACTCTGGGCTCTGCATGTATGGTCCCTCGATGGGAGCCTCTGAGCCTCCCCGGGGACGTACTACACACCATTGCTCAGGCAAGAGCCCCGTCTACAAGACGCCTCTATGCCCAAAAATGGTCAGTCTTTGTTGACTGGTGCTTAGCACAAAACAAAGACCCTGTTGAGTGTGATGTATCTCCGATACTGTCATTTCTCCAGGAGCGTCTAGAAAAGGGTCTCACCCCTTCCACACTCAAAGTGTACGTAGCAGCCATTGCAGCATTTCATGCTCCTATTGCTGGCCAATCAGTGGGTCGACACAGCCTCATTGTGCATTTCCTGAGAGGTGCTAGGCGGTTGAAGCCCCCACGCCCTCTTACCGTTCCCACTTGGGACCTTCACACGGTCCTTGGAGCACTCAAAGGACCTCCCTTTGAACCGCTGCGGTCAGCTGACCTTCGGCCCCTAACGCTCAAAACCGCTCTGCTACTTGCTCTAGCATCGGTCAAGCGTGTTGGCGATTTGCAGGCCCTCTCGGTGAGCCCTGCATGCCTTGAGTTTGGGCCCAATGACTCTAAGGTCATTTTAAAACCCAGGCATGGCTACGTACCTAAAGTGCTCTCGACGCCATTCAGAGCACAGGTAATTTCCCTCTCAGCTCTGCCTCCGTTGTCAGGTGAGCGGGAGCTGGATTTACTCTGCCCAGTGAGGGCTTTGAGAATTTACATTGAGCGGTCTCAGCCGTTCAGGCAATCTGACCAGCTTTTTGTCTGCTTTGGTGACCGCACCAAAGGGTCTTCGGTCTCAAAGCAACGCCTCTCGCGTTGGATAGTTGAAGCTATCGCTCTATGTTACTCCTCTATGGGCCTTGAGTGCCCCATAGGAGTTAGAGCCCACTCTACTAGAGGGATGGCCTCTTCATGGGCCTGGTCTAGTGGTGTCTCTATCAAGGACATCTGTGAGGCGGCCGGCTGGTCCTCGCCGTCCACTTTTGTCAGGTTCTATAACTTGGATATCCCGACCTTGCATGCTCGGGTTCTTTCGGTTTGATACGACAGCCTCTAGCAGACTCTGTCATCATACCACCTCCAGGGAGCTAGCTCCCTCTCAGCAGTGTAGCGTCAAGGGTTCGATGGCTCCGGCCCTCTCACTTATCCTCTGGACCCCAGGGTGTTCAAGTTAAGTCTTGTCGTTCCCTACCGTGGCACGGCGCGGTTGAATTCGTTCCCCATACGCAGTATGAGTGAAGTATCGAAAGGGAACGTACTCGGTTACGAACGTAACCTCGGTTCCCTGAGATACGGAACGAGTACTGCGTTATATGCCGTGCCACGAGGCTGCGGGTTCAGTGTCGTCGCTTCAGTCGTATGACCTGATTTCCTCTGGCGATTGCCTGCTTATATAGCCATTCGCCCCGCCCATTCTGGCGGGCTTTGGCGCGCTGCATCGCCACAGGCTCGCGCAGCTACGCAGCGCTGTCATTGGTTTAAAAAAGTTTACAGATTAAACCAATGGCAGTGCAGTTGCACTGCGTTATTGAAAAAAGGCTTCAGTATCGAGGAAAAAAGGAGCTTTTCCCATACGCAGTACTCGTTCCGTATCTCAGGGAACCGAGGTTACGTTCGTAACCGAGTACGTTTTAACTCTTCTGGGCTGTGGTGTCAAAGGCAGCAGACAGTCCTCCCCACAACCCCCACACACACAAAATATTCACTAAAAACATCTACCACATAGTGGAATATCTCCATTTCTTTAGAATATATGGTTACAATCTCAGACAAAAATGCAAAAAGAACTGTACCATTAGGGGCACAACAGTTCATAACTGGGGCAGCACCCTCAGAGGGACATCTTTCTTAGTAGTACCGTAAGGGTACATACTGTATTACTACTTGTAAGGTAGGAATTATCGTTAGTTGTTATACACTTACATGTGCAATTAATGCATTTTTTTTCTGAAAGTCTAGATTTGATTGTCCTTTCTACCAGCAGTAACTACCTTTACAATGCTAACCAATCCTAATTCCCTGGTTCGTTACTTATAGTATACAAAAATATTCCAAAATCAAGGTCACATTCTTACATTAAGGATACGTTTCCAAAAAGCATCATTAGCCAATTATGTTCGCAATTTCTGTCATCACCTACATATACTTACAATTCAGTGTTTCCCAAAACCATAGTTCCAATGAACATTTCAAACATTCTCAAACAAAGTCACTAACGTATAGATCTAATGCTCTCGACATGTGGTTAGAAGCATACTTTATTGTTAGTTAACAT
Organism: Carassius gibelio; assembly: GCF_023724105.1. Classification (NCBI taxonomy): domain Eukaryota; kingdom Metazoa; phylum Chordata; class Actinopteri; order Cypriniformes; family Cyprinidae; genus Carassius; species Carassius gibelio. The sequence goes on along the minus strand of NC_068397.1, from coordinate 17,628,519 downwards.
GTGGACCCAAAAACTAGAATACAAAAATAGCAATAAAGCCATCAGATGCCATGTATGTTATTAACAGCAATTAATTTAATCTCAATTTTGATATCATGATCTCATCATGATTCATTAGTAGAAGAGTTGTGACTAGCTAATTTCTCCAACGATGCATCAGACTATTAAATAAGCAACAAGTTATGTTGTTTTTATAAGCTTTTCATCAATCTAATTGGAAACAAAGCCGGGTTGATAAGGTAATGCTAGACAAATCTTCAAAAGAGGCAGATGGTGTTAGTTAAACTAGATATCCAAGTAAAGGATTGTATATACTTTGATTAAAGAGTCAGCAGTTGTTACATTTAGAAGTAAATCAGTTGTTTTCACTTGTGCACTCACTCAATGTTTGTCAATGTTAGATTGCCTATTATCTGGTATCATCGGTTGCTTAAATGCCATTTTAACTCAACAAACTTGCTTTACATATCAGTCTCTTACTGTATAAGTGGGCGGTTATTGGATAAGAAGTAGAAGACTGGGTTTTGTAGTTTCAAAGAGCTGAATTTTTCTTATTGTTACTAAGAACACTAGGGTATATTTATGGGACACTTTAAAACCTTGAGTTTGACATTGTGGTGACCTTTCAGCCAGCCCCCATTAACCAACACTCATAAAAAATGGTCATGTTACCAGAGCGGTTCATAAATGGGCAATCTGTTGATTTGTGCTTTTGTGCTCCGTGGATTGCAGAGCCCCGTCTAGCAGTTAAAGCTTCAGGACCTTTATGTGCTGTCTTCTGTTCTTCATAATCTTCCATAAACAAAAGTGCCCAGGGACTGTCAGGATTTCCTCCCATCAAGGCCGAGAAATGATTTATGAAAGCAGGGGTCCCGGGCTCCTAATGCAACAGAGCTGCGAATATCTTCTTTTTTTTAAGCGTGAGGATCTAAGCGTCTGCTCCGTGTGACAGTGGGGGCCGGTCTGGAGGCAGTTTTGCTCGTGGTGTTTGGTAGAGCAGAGCGGAGAGCCGTCTGATGCTCCAAACTCTTTCATCAGAGAATTTCCTTTGAGATTTGTCGCACTTACGCTTACAAGTCAAAAACAACATTGAGCAAAGTGTAAAAATTTAACCCAGCAGCACAGTCATAATTCAAAAGGCTTCTAAATAGACGAAACAACTCGGGTTCCATTTGATGGCAGACGCGCTGTGGTGAAATGTAGGACACATTTGATTTTTGCTTTTCTCTGACTCAGGCTGTCTCTCATTCTCTCTGCAGATGCATCCTCCCTAACTTTATCAGTAATTGTCACAGTAAAAGATGCTGTCAGTCAGTTAAGCAGTATCTTTTCTCACTATTTTTCCCTTACGTGGCTTCTCTTTGGACCCCTGCCAGAAATAAAATCTCTCTAGCTGCTCACATAAATAATGGGCCACTCAGCCATAACCATTTCCTGCAACACTTCAGCAAAGGAGAAAGCCTTGATCATAACATACACCCAGTGGACTGTTTTGTTCTCAGCTGCAACTATTCTTCACATTTCAATCATTTTTGTCTGTATGCCATAAACACAAATGTGTCCCCATTGTTGGGTGCAAAAACACATTTTATAGGCAAGTTTTCTTTTTTTCTTTTCATTTCTGATTTAATGGCAATCAGGTACAATTGTAACATTTTTGTCAAATCAGCATTGGTATTCAAACCATTTAAATGTGCCAACAGAAATGCATGCAGCTCTTTAAGGACCAAAAAACACTATAAAAGCAAGTAGTTCCATAAAATATACACTATATTTGAGATTTTTTTTAAAGCCATACAATTAGGGTTGCCACCTTCAGATTATCCACATTTAAAAGAAACAATAATGCAGATATCTTAAAGGGGGGGGGGTGGAATGCTATTTCATGCATACTGAGTTTTTTACACTGTTAAAGAGTTGGATTCCCATGCTAAACATGGACAAAGTTTCAAAAATTAAGTTGTACGTTCGAAGGAGAATTTCTGTTCCAAAAATACTCCTTCCGGTTTGCCACAAGTTTCGGAAAGTTTTTTTCGAGTATGGCTCTGTGTGACGTTAGATGGAGCGGAATTTCCTTACATGCACTCAAAAAAATATTTAACCCCAAAAGCTAAAACTTATTTAATTCAATTAGATGTCAATTTTCCATCCAATGTAATCACATAAATCCAACGCAAAAGTTAATATTTGTTTAAGCTTCACCTTTTCATGTTCAGTTAACGTAAATGAATTAAATACAATATATGAAAACTGATGAACTGTGATTTAAGCTTGTATAATACATAAACTTTACTCATTTTCAATAACTTATTGTTACTTGCTTTATATAAGCACCTTACATTTTCTTAATTCTATTGAATAAATGGACAAAACATGTTACATTTTCAAACCTTTATTGTTGTAATTGAAAGTGACAAAAGTGAAAGTGACGTGACATTCAGCCAAGTATGGTGACCCATACTCAGAATTTGCGCTCTGCATTTAACCCATCCGAAGTGCACACACACAGAGCAGTGAACACACACACACACACACTGTGAGCACACACCCGGAGCAGTGGGCAGCCATTTATGCTGCGGTACCCGGGGAGCAGTTGGGGGTTCGATGCCTTGCTCAAGGGCACCTAAGTCGTGGTATTGAAGGTGGAGAGAGCACTGTACATGCCCTCCCCCCACCCACAATTCCTGCCGGCCCGGGACTTGAACTCACAACTTTTCGATTGCCAGTTCAACTCTAACCATTGGGCCGCAACTTCCCTATTTTTATAATTTTAGCTAACTTGGCAGGTCCTCAACCCAACCACAAGCTCCACACTTCACCACAACGGTAACTCGCACAAAATACACTAATATAAAGTCTTTTAAAATGCCCATATAATAGAGCATTAGACATGAAAAAGTCTCCTTATTATCACATTTTACTAAAAACTGCATAAAATAACACTTTATTTCAACATTTTCTCTCCCCATATCCAGTCCTGTGCAAAGCATGATGGGAAGTGTAAAACTTATTTTGAGGTACTTGATTGAAACATGTTCTTTCAAAATGAAAACTTTATGTTAAACCAATGAGTCACAGGTTTAAGTCAGTTTAACATGACACAATCATGTTGAACTGAAAAATAGCCAAAATGGCATTAATTCAACATGAATTGTTCAGGTAAAGTGAACAAATGTGAAAAATCATTTTTTTGAGTGTGGGTCCTTAGGGTACGTCTGCCGGAAGAGCGCACGCTCCCATATAGCAGAGCAATGAGAGGCTGAGCACAGACAATCACTGATCAGAGCGAGAGCGTCGCAAAATGTCACAAAAGAAGTGTGTTTTTGGTTGCCAGGGCAAGACAACCCTGCACAGATTACCAAAGAAAAAACAGCATTAAGGGACCAGTGGATGGAGTTTATTTTTACAGAGCATCAACGGAGTTGTGCAAGTGTTTGTGTTTGTTCCCTGCATTTTGAAGATGCTTTGTTTTACAAACAAGGCCCAGTTTGACGACGGATTTGCATATCGTTTATTTCTTAAGGATAATGCAGTCCCAACGAAAAAGGGTCACGATCGTGTGTTGGAACTGCAGGCGGTGAGTAAAACTGCTTCAAATATCTCTGCCTCCTTGTTAGTGCGTCCCCTCCCATGCCAGAGACCCGGGTTCGAGCCCTGCTCGGAGCGAGTCGTTGCTGCTGCTGCTCTTGTTCAGTTTCAGCCTCTGGATCTGATTCTGGATCATAAATAAACGGCTGAATCTGACTGTTAGCCATGGTTTGTTTTGGATGATGTTTTTGTCCTCACGATAATGTCACAGCTTCCAAACGCTTTCAACGCAAAAGCCTACTGGCGCTTGTGATTTTTTAGCTCCGCCCACACGTCACGCCTCCAGGCGCTCGTGTTTTTCCGGGAAAAATCGTTACAGACTATCTTTCTCTTATGAATATAATAAAACTAAAGACTTTTTGGAGTTATGAAGGATGCAGTACTACTCTATAGGTACTCAAGATTAACAGGATATTGAGTGAAAACGAGCATTTCACCCCCCCTTTAAGAAGCTTGGATGTGTCTGTCACTTTAAAGGTATGGTTCACCCAAAAATAAAAATTCAGTCAGAAATTACTCAGGTTGTTCTTAACCTGCATGAAGTTCTTTCTTCTGTTGAACGCAAAAGAAGAATGTGGGTAACAAAACAGCTGCTTGTGCCCAGTAACTTCCATAGTAGGGAGAAAATATACAATTGGAGTTATTGGGGACCGGAAACAGTTTGGTTACCCACATTCTTCAAATTATCTTCTTTTATGTTCAACAGAAGAAATAAATTATTTAACGTGATGTGATATTCAGCCTAGTATGGTGACCCATACTCAGAATTCATGCCCTGCATTTAACCCATCCAAAGTGCACACACACAGAGCAGTGAACACACACACACACTGTCAACACCCGGAGCAGAAGGAAGCCATTTATGCTGCGGCACCCAGGAAGCAGTTGGGGGTTTGATGCCTTGCTCAAGGGCACCTAAGTCGTGGTATTGCAAGCCCAAGATTCAAACCCACAACCCTAGGGTTAGGAGGCAAACTCTCTAACCACTAGGCCATGACTTCCCCATTTCAGGTTTGGAATAACTTGTGGGTGTTTAGGGTGAACTATCACTTTAAGTCAGTCCACCGTGAGCAACTGAAATGCTTCTCTGCAAACTGCGCGTTCATCATTTGTTACTGGACAGACCCATTGACTTTCAGTGACTTTCCCATTCAGCCCTACATCTGGAGAGCCTCTTGTGTTCAAAGGGCAGGCCAGGCGGATGTGAGCCACGCAGGTTTACCGCATGCTGCGTTCCTTGTGCAAGAGCCTTAACGTCGCATGTTCTGGAGACTCCGTTGCTATGGAAACAAAGACGTCAAAATGCAATCACACACAAATGAGCTTCCCCAATACTTTTTATGAAATTTATTTCATTTTAATTGTTATTAGTATTATCCTGCCTGCAAAATCCTTGGCCTTTGTAAATTACAGGACAAATCGCGTCCCGTATTGATTTGATACGGACAGGTGGCAACCCTACATACAATAGATTTATTTATATATATTTTTTTGGTAAACTATTCCCTTAATGTTAATTGATCTGATGGGCCTGTAGAAGTAGATGAAAAAGATACTGCAGTGATGCTGTGGTTTGCATAACCCTGCTGCTACTACACACCCAACAAACACACACCAGTCACACAAACACTGTCTATGCCCTCCTCCCCTCTCCAAATTACTGCAGCCCTCGTGAGCAGGAGCAGCAAGGGGAGCATTACGTCACTGCTGCTGCTCTTACAGCTTCGCACACTGGACCGTGGCAGGTTCCCGTGGCGACCGTCTCCTCAGGATGCGCTGCACGTGCGCAGGATTCAAGGGAGGGAGGAATACATGCACCTTCACTGTCGTAGAGAGCATCGGAGCCAAGCCGCAGGCCAGATAGCCCAGAGAATAAGAATTATAGCCTGGCCTCTGTCAGTTAATTACCCCACTTTGCAAAGTAGTCATTACACCCCCTCAGCTCTCTCTAGCTACTAATGGGCCAGATTTAATCTAAGTGGGTTAAACACGTAAATAAGCTATTGGAAAAAAACTCACAGAATAAACAAACACTAGAGAGATAGATTTACTTTTAAATAACTCTGGTATTTTAATATATTTAAAAATGTTATTCATTTCTGTGATGGCAAATCAGAATTTTCAGCATCATTAGTTCAGTCTTTAAGTGTCACATGACCCTTCAGAAATCATTTTAATTTCTTATTGTCAGTGTTCTGATCTGAGCTGCTGAATATTTTTGTGGAAACTGGGATACATTTTTCTCATGATCGTACATGGAAAGTTCAAAATAGAAAGTTCAAAAACAGCATTTATTTGAAATCTTCTGTAGGGTTGCAAAAGGGTGGAACATGTCTGAAAATTCCCAACGTTTGTTTCCAAAATAATAAAAAACACAAATTGTCTGCCTTTTTGCAAGCCTGATGCTGTCACTGTTAACCAATTTAATGCATCCTTGCTTAATCACACATTTTTGGGGCATTTAGAATCACCTGATTCAAATATTTAGGTTGAGAACCAGTACCTTGTAAAAAAAAAAATGAAGATTAAGAATTGGGAAATACTACTGCTTTGTAGAGTATCTGCTTTTGAGACACAAATTCGAAGAGAATATTTTAATGTAATTCACTATAAATGAAATTGTAGCAGAATAGTTTGTCTTGGCTTGCTTCAGATTCAGCTGTGTAAACACGGCTAATCTGTTCCACGAGGAGAAATAATGTTATCTTTTATAAATATCTTAGTTTATGAGAAATTATTCACTATCTGTATTGATTCAAATCTTGGGTCCAGATCTGGACTACAGTCTTCTAACTGGTGTGTGTTTACTGTTGTGAAGACTCGCAGTCCTCCACAGAGGATGTGACCACTGCTCGCCAATCGTTCCGGGGGTGTCAACATCACACAGTCAATTCAACAGATAAGATTCTGAGCTTTTAATCGCTCTTCAGACTAATAAAAATAGATGCCCTGGGTGTGCATTCTCTGTTATGAATGTGCTCTCTTATGCAATGCTATCAATGAATATCTTCACCCTTGATTGTCTGCTTTGTTTGGTGTAGAGTGTCCATAATGCACAGCTCATCTGAATACAGATGGCAGAGAAATGGCATATCTGTCTGTCACGGCTTTTGACGAGCGGTGGGCTTGCAGCCTCTGTGAAATGAAGATAATACTCACCTTTATTTGGACACAAATTAATCCATCTTTGCACATTCATCATTTCACATGAGGACTCGTTCTATTATTCATGGCCATGGTGTTATCTTAGGAACGTGAGATTTAGCATTTTTACTGATGCCGTTTGAAAGGAACTGATTGGCACTGAAGCTTCCTGTTATCTTAACCTCTCCTCAGCTTGCACTACAACTTTATACAGAAGGGCGATAAAAAGGACATTATTCTGAAATCTGTGTATTGTATGTCTTGATATGTGTTGGTAGGAATTTCAAACAGAGAGGTAAATATGAGAATATTTACACTTGGTATTCATTTAGAATTAATGAGGGAACTAATGAATTCAAAGTCTGTCTTGGTAGATAGATAGAATAGTTCAGTTCAGTGAGAATGTCAGATTTATTAGTCTTTTTTTCTGACCCGAGAAACGTTTCAGAGAGATGTTTCAGGTTTAATATGTGAGAGAGCCAGCCATATGCTGCCTGTCTGGAACTACAGATGATAACAGAGACAACATAATATTTCATGACTGCTAAACATTTTAATTCATCATTCACTGAGAAACATTAAATAAAAATTAGATTAGGTTCACCTGCATACAAGTATTTTTCTAAATTTATGTCGACATGTTTGGTTCTCCTTGCATTAACTTATTTTCAAGATTTTTTTTTTTTTTTTTTTTACAATTTGTGTATTTTTTATGTTTAAAATAAAAAAATCTCTTATGCTCACCAACTCTGTATTTGATTAAAACGGAAATATTGTGAAATATATTATTAGAATTTAAAACAACAGCTTTTCTGTTTAACGTATTTTAAAATGTAAAATGTATTCCTGTGATGCTAAAGCTGGATTTCTCCATTTCACAAGATCCTTCAGAAATCATTAGAATATGATAATTTGGTGACAAGAAAATTTCCTCTTATTATCAAGATTCTTTGATGAATATTTTAAATAAACTGCATTTATTTGATATAGAAATCTTTGGCAACATTATAAATGTGTCCTTGCTAAATATAAGTAAAAGAAAAGAAAAAAAAAGTAAAGAAAAGAAAAGAAACATCAGTGTTAGTGTATTTTGAAGAGCATCACAATTATGGTAAAACAGGCAAAGTGCAATCACCCCAAAATGTATTTGCATATTTAAACCATGTCTTTGCATTATATAACAGAATATCCAACCAAATTACATTTATTTAAAAGGTAAATTTATTTTATTTTTCAAAATATTTCACAAAAAGAATTATGTTACAGGGATAGTTCACTCAATAATGTTTATTTTCTGTCATCATTTATTCATGTCATGCCCTTTCCAAATCTGAATGACTTTATTTCTTCTTCAGAACACATCAATGGGGTCCAGACATGTACTTGTATGTTCAAAACATATTTTTTGTTCCACAGAAGAATTTCAGACATTTTTAGAACAACATATGGGTAAATGATGACAGAATTTTTCATTTTGGGTTAACTATCCTCTTTTTGGTGCTGCTGACCTTGTTTAGACAGTTTTACTATATTAATCTTTTATCTCAGTGTCAGCATTAAACTTGATATTGATGATAGACTGGACAGTGTGTGTAATCTTTGTATTCTGTCTCACTCACTCACAAGAAACTGATCACTCCAGCAGCTTGAGCACATAACAATAGCTGCCAGCTTCACAAGAACAGTGTGTCACAGCGGTAAAGATGGGCTTCACGCACCTGTAGTCACTGCTGGCTGCTTTACTGTACTCCATCTGATGCAGAAGGCTTGTTAAGCCTCCTCCATTAAGCACAAGCAAGTTTTTTGGACAACATGATGGATAACATCTCACTCATGGGTCAGTGAGTCATAAATGTGGAAAGGTGCTGTTAAGCAAAATTCCACAGAGGCTGTTTTCCCTGAAGAAGAAATAAAACAAGATTCATCAAAATGAATCACATCTCTGGAGTCACCATTTATCAGCTTTGATTAGGACTGGAGCTTGTAAACCTTGGTGTGGTGTGATTCACTAGAGGGTCTAGATATGAAATCGCATTCATTATAGGGCTGGATGTGATACGCACAGAAGTGTCAGCCATTGACGCACAATTCCACGGTCAAGCTACTCCATTAGCCCACTTCCGACTGTATTCTCCAGAGTCACGAATACATAAAGATGTAGTAACGAGATAAATGCATTTGCATGCCTTGGTGAGCACTTCCTATTCTGTGTTGAAAACCAGCATCCTATTGTATCTGGGCAAAAAGTGCTTCACATATCAAGCTATATTTACATTACAGATGGTTAACAGGAAATGCACAGAAGAGCAAAGAATGTTTCTTTTGGGAACATTCAAAATTGCAAAAATATTCTACTTACAAGTTATATTTACATTTATATATTTACTTGGTTTACACAACACATTTCATGTTTAATTTCAAGCTGTTCAATGACTTGGTTTCTTTCTCCTTGGTAAAAGACTACACTAACATTTGATAAATTGTTAGTTGTAAACAATATGTCTCAGTACTTTATTTCCGTAATTCAACTCAAATTGTGAAACTTGTGTATTAAATAAATTCAATGCACACAAACTGAAGTAGTTTAAGTCTTTGGTTCTTTTAATTGTGATGATTTTGGCTCACATTTAACAAAAACCCACCAATTCACGATCTCAACAAATTAGAATATGGTGACATGCCAATCAGCTAATCAACTCAAAACACCTGCAAAGGTTTCCAGAGCCTTCAAAATGCTCTCTCAGTTTGGTTCACTTGGCTACACAATCATGGGGAAGACTGCTGATCTGACAGTTGTCCAGAAGACAGTCATTGACACCCGTCACAAGGAGGGTAAGCCACAAACGTTCATTGCCAAAGAAGCTGGCTATTCACAGAGTGCTGTATCCAAGCATGTTAACAGAAAGTTGAGTGGAAGAAAAAAGTGTGGAAGAAAAAGATGCACAACCAACCAGGAGAACCGCAGCCTTTTGAGGATTGTCAAGCAAAATTGATTAAAGAATTTGAGTGAACTTCACAAGGAATGGACTGAGGCTGGGGTCAAGGCATACAGACGTGTCAAGGAATTTGGCTACAGTTGTCGTATTGCTCTTGTTATGCCACTCCTGAACCACATACAACATCAGTGGCGTCTTACCTGAGCTAAGGAGAAGAAGAACTGGACTGGTGCCCAGTGGTCCTCTTTTCAGATGAGAGCAAGTTTTGTATTTTTATTTGTATTTCATTCCAAGGTCCTGGAGCCTGAAGGAAGGGTGACAAAGCTCATAGCCCAAGTTGCTTTGAAGTCCAGTGTTAAGTTTCCACAGTCTGTGATGATTTGGAGCACTTCATGCTTCCTTCTGCTGACCAGCTTTTTGAAGATGCTGATTTCATTTTCCAGCAGGATTTGGCACCTGCCCACACAGCCGAAAGCTCCAAAATTTGGTTAAATGACCATGGTGTTGGTGTGCTTGTCTGGCCAGCAAACTCCCCAGACCTGAACCCTATAGAGAATCTATGCGCTATTGTCAAGAGGAAAATGAGAAACAAGAGACCAAAAAATGCAGATGAGTTGAAGGCAAAAGAAACCTGAGCTTCCATACCACCTCAGCAGTGCAACAAACTGATGACATGCCATGCTGAATTGAGGCAGTAATTAAAGCAAAAGGAGCCCCTACCAAGTGTTTAGTACATGTACATTAAATTAAGATACTTTCTAGAAGGCCAACAATTCACAAAAAAATTTTTTTATTGGCCTTATGAAGTATTCTTATTTGTTGAGATAGTGAATTGGTGGGTTTTTGTTAAATGTGAGTCAAAATCATCACAATTAAAAGAACCAAAGACTTAAACTACTTAACTTAAATTACATAAGTTTCACATTTGAGTCGAATTACTGACATAAACTTTACCACTACATTCTAATTTATTGAGATGCACCTGTATGAAAATAAAGTAATTAATGGGTGATTCATTGAACTATTAATTCAAACAATTTGTTCATATTGGCTGATTGATTTATAAATAATTTATGAATGGATCGTTGATTTATTGACTCAGATGATGTTCTACTCTGGCATTGTTTAAAAAAATTTTGTTAGTGAAACAGAAATATATATTAATAAATATATATATATATACCAACGAAAAAAGGTTTGAAAATAGCTGCAAAACAGGGAGAACACAGACTAATTTTCTTCTTTGGGAGAACTGTTTGGTTCACAGCAAAGTGGGGGGCAAAGTCCATCACAGTTCACACAGTGTCCAGCAAACTACACTCGACAGAACCTGGATGCACTTCATCTTCTAGGTTAAAGATACAGTTCTTCTACTGTAGGTTGGGTCAAGTTATGTTGTGTCTGTATTGGTACAGAAAAATACTGTAAGTTAAAGGCGCACAAATAGAAAATAAACAGGGTAATTTCTCAACACATCCAACATATTTTTTTTTTCATAAATTGAATTATAGGAGCTGGTGTGTGTCAGTTAAATAAATCACTAAATAATTTCACATTTTCTTTACATACTGCACATAAATACTTTGTGTAGTTCTCTATGTGCTCATATTTCTTGAGTTGATTGATAGGGATACTTAGGATTATGATGTTCAACTATAACCCATTCTTCTCTCCTTTTATTTCAGGGATGACAGCAGCTGCTTCTCTGGTGTCACTGGCCTGGGCTCTGGCTTCCTACCAGAAAGCCTTGCGTGATTCCCGCGATGACAAGAAGCCCATCAGCTACCTTGCCGTCATCATCCAGTTCTGCTGGCACTTCTTTACTATCGCCGCTCGCGTAGTGACCTTTGCTCTCTTCGCCTCCGTGTTTCAGCTCTATTTCGGCATCTTCATCGTGCTGCACTGGTGCATCATGACCTTCTGGATCGTACACTGCGAGACCGAATTCTGCATCACGAAATGGGAGGAGATCGTCTTTGACATGGTAGTGGGAATCATCTACATCTTCAGTTGGTTTAACGTGAAGGAGGGACACACCCGCTGCCGTCTCTTCATCTACTACTTCATGATCCTGCTAGAGAACACAGCCCTGAGCGCGCTGTGGTACCTGTACCGCTCACCACCCAGCACAGATGCCTTTGCCGTGCCCGCTCTGTGCGTCATCTTCTCCAGCTTCTTCACTGGCATCGTCTTTATGCTCATGTACTACGCTTTCTTCCATCCCAATGGGCCGCGCTTTGGCCGCTCGGCCAGCCTGGTCCAGCTAGAGGACCCTACTGCTACCTTCGCGCTGCCCCCAGAGGGCGCCACCAACTCTCTGCGCTCCAACCGCGGGGGTACACTAGCCAGGGACGCTGACCGTGAGGCCAAGTACAGTGAGAGGGACGGTTGTGTGCCCGTCTTTCAGGTGAGGCCCACCGCACCCTCCACACCTTCCTCCCGTGCCCCACGTCTGGAGGAGACAGTCATCAAAATAGACTTGTGCAGGAACCGCTACCCTGCCTGGGAGAGGCACGTACTAGACAGGAGTATACGTAAAGCCATCCTGGCCATCGACTCGTCCCCAACCCCGCCGCGCCTCCAATATAAAGACGACACATTGGTTCAAGAGCATCTGGAGTACGAGACCACCTTGTAGCCTGCGCTGTGGAAACACACAAACATTAACACATTACTGTCCACTGAAATAAACAGCAGGACTGTGGCAATAATGTTCCTTGCATACATAGCATCTAGCCATGATGTTGATTGTCATGGACAAGCAAATATAGGCGCAACATATTTGTGGACAAATGAAATAATCAATCTTTTCTAAGCCGTTCTTTTATTTTTTATTACTTCTGTCTTGTCAGGGAATATCTGGGTTTCTAAAAGTCATTGCACTGGCTGATATAGACCATGAACCCCTCAGTCCTTCTCAGTGTTGTACAGATCTTCAGTCCCAGAGTTGATCCTCGATCCGACGTCTCCAAGAGGACATCCAGAACACTTCATAGTTTGTCTCTTACAGCAAATGCAAAACAAAGACCTTTCCCTTTGAAACCAAGCATCCAGTGCACACAAACCAACCGACTATCCATCGCACTGGAGAAACAGTGGTCCAAATATCACGTTGATGGTACACAAATAAAAAAATGGATGACTAGACTGATTATCTGTTTATCCGTGCTGTAATCTATTAGTAGTGTTTCATCAGCAGTTCTGTACCAGTGCCAAATGCTACACTCACACTGACTCCACGCTGAACTGTGGCTCGACCACATACTGTATATATAAACAGGGCAGCATTTCAACCATCTACTTGAATCCTGTACAAAGAAAAAAGAAAGTATGCGATTATCACAAGAGTCCAAGCCACTTGGGACAACAAAACAGGGAGAACACACACTCATTTTCTTCTTTGGGAGAAGACAATAGGCCAAGAAAATGCTTCCTGGCAGCTCCCTTTGGCGATCCGGCCTCATTCACCTCATTGCTGTGGGCTGACAAGGAACTGTTTGGTTCACAGCAAAGTGGGGGGCAAAGTACATCACAGTTCACACAGTGTCCGCCAAACTGTACTCGACAGAACCTGGATGCACTTCATCTTCTAGGTTAAAGATACAGTGTTCTTCTAGGTTGGGACAAGTTTTGGCGTGTCTGTATTTGTACAGTAAAATAAGTTAAAGGCGCACAAATAGAAAATAAACAGGGTCATTTCTCAACACATCGGGAAAGCCGGCGAAGTGTACTATTCCAAACTCTGCAGTGTGATGAAGACTTTCTCCATCAGACTCTTCAATTTCCAACTCGTGGTCTTCAAATCAAAGTGTTAGGGATATGTAGTCTGCGACAGAATGCAGACTTACTAATGATCTCCGAATGACGCTACGGGCCCTATGGTTCAACAAATCACATCTGCCTAAAAGAGCACTGTATCTTTAAATCATTCAGAAGCATCCTTTATATACGAAAGTGTTGGAGTTTTAAACTTTCCGTTCAGTTGCAAGTGCTTCTATGTGTCTTAATGTCAAATATCCGAAGGATACGTGGAGGTGCTGGCAGAAAAGTAAAAAAAGAAATAGAAAACAAGCACAAAACTCGTCACAGGAAGGAGCCTGTGAAGAATTTCTTTCCACTTACGTTGAGAGACAAGGTGAAATATTACTGCGACAGAAGCTAGATGTGCCTGTTGTGGATAGTTTGCGATTTTGAAAGTGTGGGAAAAAATTTTTTATGTGTAACGTTTTTATACTCTATTTTCTTTGGTTTTCTTCTTTGGTTGTTGATGGATTTTAAATGTGTCTTACAAAATGGTTGATTTTAAGGTGCACATTATTTTGCTTAATGCCATTTAACTGTGTGGAGAGATTTGTTTTGCTTCAGTTGGTCATACCTGAACTGTAATTTGTAGCTTTGAAACACTCCTAAGGTGTTGAAACGTCCTACCATTGGTGGCAATGAACTGAAATGATAGTTGTTTTAGCCTGCAGCAATCTGCACATTTGCAGATGAAGATCCTAATTGTGTTGCAAATAAAAAAAGAAAATAGAACAGAAAAAAATATATATTTAGATGAGATCGTATGAATCTACGTAGACCTGTATATTTTAGCTATTTTGCTACTTTCCTCTCTCGTCAGCATTTTTTTCCCAAATGTGTCTTATACTTTAATTTCTCTGTGTGATGGATGATGATGATACTTTGTCTCTTGGCAAAATTTTCCAAACAGCCCTCAAAAAGAGTCTCCTGTAGTCAGAGCACAAAAAAACTTGTGTTAGCACACTAATTAGGCAATTTTCAGATTTAAAACTGCTGCACCACCTACACAAGACCATTTTTGAAGGAAGTCGAGTGATGTTTCGCACACCTCTGCGATATTACGTATCCATCATTTTCAAAAGCATCCTACCTTTTTTAGCTTTCCCATAAATACCATGCTATTTTTATATCAGTGATACCCCAAGCACACTGCGTTTTGGTTCATTTGATTAAGAGGAGCATCCTAATGGCAACACTTGCTGTGTCTGTGAGTTTTGGTGACATTCTTCGTTATAAGGTGCAAGGCCTCAATAATTGTTTTAATGTTGAAATATGACATAAATTTAAAACATTCAACAATGTGATGCATTCAGCACATGCAGAATGAATCAAGGCCTTTGCACAAAAGGCTGTGTAGATATTCAGAGATGCTGATTTTTAGCCGATTTTGATGGCACATTCTCCAGATTATTAATGATAATACTATTAGTCAAAATGATTGGAGAAGTCCTGCATACCTCACAAGAGAGAAGTCAGTCGTTTTCAATGGAAAACGACGAGGTCATGAAAAAAAAAAAAAAAACACGTGGATGATTTGCTTACAATAAGACCTTTAACATTTATTTAGAAAACCGAGAGTGTGAATTTTAATATCCACTGTAATAATTATGAGGCAGGGGATAGGAATTTAGCCCAACACGTATCAAGTAAAAGCTATTCACGCAGTTTACGTGCATAGGTAGACCTGCGTCATAACATTAAGCTAATCATAACGTTACAGCTCAACTATGTATCTTTATTTTGCACTTCTAGTTCTATTTTTCTATCTGGGTTTTTATCAATAAACCTAGAGATTTCATAGTCAGCCATTTCTTCGCTCTGGAAAAACTTCATACCTGTAACCTACCTCAAAGCGGTACTTTAAACAGACCACTCTCTAGCTCCAGTAGTTGATGTGTCTGATATGAAGGAATTTATTGCGATGGAGTTCCGGTGAATGAGCGGAGGAGATGAAGACTGCTCTGTTTCTTACCGGTACATCAGTAAAGCAGAGTTCAAAAGCAGGACTTATTTCAGCAGGACAACATTCAATTCATGCAAGCTGCTTCGGTTTTATTTGCCTTAAACAACGCTTGCATTTTGTGGATTCATTATCAGTGATATTTTCTGTTTTTTTTCTTTTGGTTTAGTTTTAATCATGCATATTATTGTGGTCATGCTAGTGTGATGACGTTACATTATTGATAAGCATACATACTGTGCTCCCTGTAAAAAAAAAAAAAAAACACGATGATTAGGTATGTTTTAAAGCATGGCTGCTGGTTTGAGCTGGTCCTGAGCAGGAGCTCATGTTAGTTGCAAAGGACCAGCACATGACAAGCTTAAACCAACTCATAGCCAGCTTAAACCAGCAGCCTTGCTTTAAAAAATAACCAGCAAATTCTGATTTGTTTTTTTTCAACAGGGCTTATACTGCAAGCAGAAGAAAGCAGACTGAAATAAAATAGCATAGGCAGACAAACAATCATAATGACAACCCAGATCAGTCAGGGGTCACGGGCCGTTACTGTAACAAGATAGTAAGCATTCTGAATCAGTTAGCAAACACCGAATAACTTTTTATTATTCGTTAGAGATGCTTTCTTTTGTTGAATAAACAAATTGATCCTCCCTCACATGTAGACATAAATACTTGGATAGAATTCTATACACGGGGGTAAAAAAAAAAGACATTTAGATAAATGATAATCGGCGGATATTTATAAAGCACGAGATTATTACAAGCACAGTTATTGAATGAACTCGGTGGCGTTCAGTTCAGCGTTCAGAAATTATGTACAGACTTCACTGGTATTTCAGTTACAACCGACGTTCCGTAGTGACTTGCAAAAGGCTACTTAACTGTAAATAAATGTATGCAAATGTACATGTGTAAAAGAACATTCCTCTCTTGAGTCCTGGTTGTGAAGGGTGTCTATTAACTAGAGATCGGCAGTTACATATGACATTATACAGATAAAACTAGTGTGGTGTATGTGATGTAATAAATGACATAAAAAAAGCAAAAAACAACAACAACAAAAAAATGTTTATTATTGGTCTCTTAAGTAAGTTGTATCGTGTGATGAAAGTCTGAAGTGCGTAAAATGCATCAAATCTGTTATCTGATTTTATTGTAAATTGAAGAGTAAAAACAAAAAGAACGTTACATTTTTGTACATATTGGATTTTTGTAAATTTTTATTTGATTCTAATGCAACACAAGAGTACCAAATTCATTTAATAAAGTACACTGTGGCCATTTTATTAGACTTACTTGCAATCTTCTTTCGGTTTCACAGTTAATGTGTGAATAAAGTGCATTTGAATTTTTAGAATGTCAGTAACTATTTAAAGGTTGGAAAAAAGCACTGGTGATGAGCAAATCTGCTTTTTCCGAGCAAGGCTTGGTGATTAGTTTGTCTGAATATGTATTCTCACACCTCCTATGATTTAAGGTTTTACACCTTAATTAGAAGAGAGACTCCTGGAAAGGCTGAAGGAAAATTAGGAGCACATGTATAATGCAAGAAGAGATCATGAATAATAAAGAATTTCTTCCAAAAAAAAATACATTTTATTTTTATTTTTCCAAGTGATTTTTTGGGGGAGGGGATTTACAATGGATGCACAAATGCTGTAAGTTAATACCAAACTGATTTATAAATAGCAACACTGGTGTATTTGCATATCATACACCAAACACACCGGATGTGCACAGAGATCACAGGACAAGGTGACGAAGACCGCGCTCATGCTGGCATTTGATCTTTGTCACACACAAGATATTGTCTCCCAAAGGATCTTGGAAGAGTGGTTTATGGAGCACGAGAGTGCATTAAAACTGTTCTACCAACATTGAATCCATTGGAATATATATATATATAGAATCTTTTAGAAAATCACACATTTACAGCCATTATTTTCACACTGAACAAATTTGACTACTTATTAGATTTGAACAGCCTTGATGTAATGAACTTGTAAATCAATACATTTCAGGAATGATAAAAAACCTGTATGCTTTGTCATCTGAATAAAATCATTAGCAGTTGCATACTTCTTATAAAATCAGAATGTTATAATAAGCTCTGAGAGTGGGACAAACCAATATCAACTGATGCTTAAATAGACAGCAGTTTATCTCTGAGAGTTAATACAGAGATGTTAGACTGTAAGTATTCAACATCAAACAACAAATATTCAAGCATGTATCTCTTATTATTATTATTAAGTGTGCTTACAAAATCCCAAAAATCACAGTATGCTCAATTTTCCTTCAGATAGATAAATAATCAATTTCCAGAATGCTATATTCTTAAAAGGATGCTTAAAAAAAATAAAAAAAAAACACTAAGCAAAGGCTCTGTGGAAACTATTTTGGCAGTGGTCCTTTAAATAAAATCCAAGTGTGCAAATAAGTTGAAGACTTAAACTAAAAATAAAAATAAAAGTTCACAAAAACACTCTTCAACATGCACAAGACTACATTTAAAAACACGTTACAAAAGATACGCACCATTATTTTGATATGCAACATTGCCAATCTCATGATGTAACATTATTATAAAATCTCCAGTATTCCTTTAAATTATGCTTGAAGCATATTTATTTGTTCAGTCTGAGAGAAGGCAAGAGTGCTAATCTTCTTTGCGTTCCCTTTGGAATCGCTCTAGAAGAGCTCGGAGGATGTTTCCAGGTATCTTCTGGTGTTTGTCGATAAGTGCTTGAACTGCCTGTTGCACCTGAACAGATGGGTTCAGTTGAAGAAAGCACACTCAATACGAGGACAAAACCGGACTCAACAGAGGCATAAACTGAACACGTGACATCTTAACTATCTACTAACAGTGCAGTAGTTGTTATTTGCTGACACTGTGTTCTGCACATGGGCCATCATTTTATTCACTGGGCACATGTAAGAATCAAACATCCTGGGGTTTGTGCCTTTTAGCAATGGCTTTAACTCTAGCTTGAATTGATAATACATATCTATAGTTTTCAACATTGGAAATAATAATTACATTTTTTTTTGCTTGAGCATCAAATCAGCATATTAGTAGGATTTCTGAAATGCCATGCAACATTGAAGTAAAAAGATTGTGCACCAGACTTTATTCATTCATAGAACCCGATTTAGGGGGTCCTTTATTATACAAGCATTCTCTCACTTTGCAGACTGTGTACACCTGCACATGTGATGAACGGTGATCACCACTCTTGGTTGGTACGTTCCCTTAGGGGACGGTGTAAACAAATGGCGCTCGAGTATGTTGTGTAGTCAACAGTAGGTCAGGATTTGTCAGGATGGTGTAGAGGTTAGAGCCTCCTGAAGATTTTATTTTTCTTTTCTATTTGCAAAACACCAGCTCAGCAAATGAACAAATGTCAGACCTTTACACAGACCACACAGTTACAGAGTCCTACCTTTTCAGCCAGCTCAGCTGCATTGAGTTTGGGGTCATATGGAATTGGGTCACCCAAGAAGGTGCGAAATTTGACTGGAAATCCTCCATAAATGGGTGCTATCGGTAGGCGAAACTTCTCGTACACCCAGCGATAAAACCCTGAAGGAATTTCCAGATGAATTTAAGAGTGACCTCTTTTTATAATATATTTAGATGATAATTTACAACTGTGTGAAAGTTCAGGCTTTTGTTGGTGACTCACTTAATGTCCCAAGAGAGCGAAATCCCTCCCTCAAGTTTTGAGTAAACATGGGTATAACTGGCTATAGGGACAAGTGCAAGACTCTTAGTATAATAAAAGCAGTTTGTCTGAAAAGAGCAGAGTAAGAAGGACGCTCACCACTTTAGAGTCAATGGCCACTTGTGCAAATCCTTTGCGTTTGCCCCAGAGCAGAGGGTACGTCTCATCGCTGAACAGGGCCTCTCGTACTCCTCCAGGAGAGATGCCCAGGAGGTGGCCATTGCGCAGGGCCTTCACACACTCCTCCTGTGGCCCATGGATCACACTAAACACCTCCAAGAGGAGCTTAAACCCTGTTGTGGTTGTTTTACGGACAATAGAAGCACAATAAATAAAAGTAAATTCAAAAGTATATAAATACACAATAATGTCCAAAGTATTGGGACCCCCACCCAGACGAACCCATCTGTGTGTCTTTAAATGCAGACCTTGAGCCAAAAACTCATCCCCTAACACCAATGACTTGTACATACACTATAAGGACAAAAGTATTGGCACACCCCCTTCTTTAGAACAGAAAAGAGCACTTCCAAAACTGTGGCAACAAAGATGGAAACATAATGTATTTATTTAATAATTGTATTTCCATCTCTGTTGCAATGGTTTTGGAAGTGTATAATATGACTGTATACATATGTACAAGTCATTGATGTTTAGTGATGCATTTAAAGTCGAGTGTTAAGCTGGCATTAGGACTTGCAGACCAGTCAAGTTCTTCCACACTGGCTGAATCAATCGTTTATTTTTTAATCTTGCTTTATACACATTGTATTTTTAGAATAGGAAAGGATCATGTCCAAACTGTTGCTATAAAATAAGAAGCACGCAATTCCCTGGAATATCATTATATGCCTAAACAATAAAATGTATCCTCATGGAAATTACTAAAGTAGTCAAACATTAGAGGGGGTTTCCCAATACTTTTAGCAATATAGTTTATAAAATCGGAGTGTGTGTGACCTTGATGAATTCAATGAATGTAAAATATGGAAAGGATTTTCAGGATGGAGACAATGCCCTGACAGAAGTTTGTCAATGCTTCTTGAAAAGACTTCCATATGTTATAATAAAAACAAAATTCTTTTTTTGCCATTTTAAAAACTAATGGCAGATAAATTTAAAGGACATGTTTTGTCCCAAAATCAGTGAATCACTGGGAAATTAGGTACTGAGTAATGACTCTGTCATGGGAAAAACGAGGCTGATAGATCACTTAATTCACCAGTATGAAATTTGTTTTACCTGGGACCTTGAACAGAAAATGATCAGCCACCGAATGACAAGTTCTTCCCTTTTGAATGATAACACTTGCCAGGAAATAATAGTAGTCTATAGGAATAGCTCCATGATAGTAGACTATGAGAGCAGGTCCTTCATCTGGAATCTTTTCTAAACCATGGATTTCATAACCTGTCACAAAATACACAACTAATTAATCAGGAGAAAATTATTCAATGTTTGTGTGACACATACTATTTTTCAGGAAATAAAAATGGAAATGAAAATTTGACATTACAAATTCCTAAAGCTGTGGTCCAAAAATGACAGTAAGGACATCCACAATGTTAGAAAGATTTCTGGTTCTAATAAATATTTTTGAAGTTTGTTTATAAAAAAAAAAAAAAAAAGTTAAACTTGTAACAGTTTCATCATTGATAATAATACATATATATATATATATATTATACAAATACTTTCAAAGCAACATAAAAAAATAACACTTACCAAACTTTTGCACAGTATTTAAAATGTTACTAATTTGTAACCTTTAAAAATATCATGCACTTTGTGAAATGAATCAAATTAAACTGGTTCAATGAATCAGACATCACAAGTTATTTAGATGCTCTGGTTCATAATGACTGAGCAGGTTACGCATTTTAAAATTGCAATTTAATGCCAGGAGCATCAACCCATCATTGATTATGCTGTCAGAGGACAAGATGGTTTAGGACTGGGAGAAAAAAAAAAAAACAACAACCAAAAAAAGACAAATAAAATCCATAGTCTGATAATACACATGTAGAATATGTAAAATCTTCATATGTCAAATCATGCCTTTAGACATAACCTTAAATAAAAAATAAAAAAGCCATACCGTGCCAAATAGCTCCATGTCCATCCCACAGGGTTGCCAGAGTTTTTCTCGCACCATCCCACAGGTTATAGGAATAAGCTTCCCTCAGCTGGTTCTTACGTTTGTACACATGCAGAAAGAGTATGGACAGATAGAGGAAGATAACTATGAGAAAAGGCAGAATGAAGACTATGGCTAGAGGTGTGAAAACCCAGAGCAGATACTGCAAGAAACTGAGGTAGTCCTCGAGCTGCCCGAGCCCTGCCCACTCCTCCCACACATGAAGCAAGCAGGAGAGGAAGCTGATGGATCCGTTCTCAAACAGACAGGACTCATTCCCACTGGACATGCTGCTTCACTGTGAGCCTCTCCCAGTGGCAGATGGGCTGAACAAGGCAACAACCTGCCAAAGGGGCAGACCTGGGTATGAAAGACACAAATGATCAATCGTGGACATTAAGATGGCATTAAAGCTCAAGTGTGTCGTATTATTGACATTTAAAGAACATTTCAATAGGCAGAGTCAAACACTGTGTGTGTTATTTTATTCTAAAATATATAAAGGATTGAATGAACGGACCCATACTTGGAATTTGTGCTCTGCTTTTAACCCATCCAAGTGCACATACGCAGAAGCAGTATTTAAAAAGTATTAAAGCTACAAGATTACAAAAAAAAAAAAAAAAAGACTTTAACACATGGAAATGAATTATATAAATCATTTTGGGTCTGAATTTTCAGCTAAGTAACTGCATTGTAAAATACAAAGCTCAAATCTCATATAAAATAAAGAATATAAATATTACAGCAATGGTTGCTTGTTGATAATTTAAGGTAAATGATAACTTCATTCCTTCAGTTTATAAACTCAAATATATGAGCATACCTTAAAGTGAGCCTACTAAATTTGCATATAATTTCACATTACGTCCCCTTGGAATCATAAGGTTCTATCTGACATTTTTGTCCAAATTGAGTTATTCACATATTCTTATTTTGTGTGAACGTATTTACATTATGTGATAGATTTTTTTCATGTTGTGTACATTATGGGACTTTTTATTTAAAAAACAATAAGGTTCTATCTACACAGTTGAATGGAACACAAAAACTTTGAAGCTCAATATCTCAAAACTACTCGGAATGCAGATAGAACATTATAATTCCAAGGACTCGACCAATAGAATGAGTCTGGGGCGGGGTTATCGGTTTCGTCCAACCAATAGCAGACAGGTGACTGTTTGACAACAATCATAATATTTGCAGTGAAATTCTATGTCACCGAGTGGCTTCTACAGATAACACAATTTGATCTAATTCTAGTCATTTTTATATATATTATGTAAAAAAAAAAAAAAAAATCCTTAGCATTAAATTATTTTTAAAGCAGAAAGACAAAACACAAACCTTCTCCAACGGAAATGTGTTGGTCGGCCAAACATACCACCTTCACAACGGTGCCCTAAAATCAAATGACGTCGATGACAGGTTATACCTGCTCATTCTGTTCAGGCACAGGAGAGAGACTACCAAATCATTTACATGAACACAGTCAAATGTATGAAGATGACAAGAAAGGCGTAGCATTAAACTGTTCTGTCTTCAGTTGCACTTGAACAGTTGATAGCGATCATAGACAAACAAACATAACAACAGCTTCAGATTTTGCGTTTTTAAAGCTACTCTTCTTAAAAATTACACATCTGATCACTCGTAAAACTAAACATATAGATGGATACTTTAGAAGAAGCGTTTAAAAAATAAAATTTTCTCAAATCTACTTACATTATGATACCTCGTTGAAATAGGCACTGTTGTCCTTAATACATGTTTTTTTTCTTCCTGACTCAACCGGCTCTCTTTACATGTGACACAAACAGGAAACAGCTTATGTGCATGTCCAGCATATTCATAATAAAAGTTTTAGAGCCCCATAAATGCCCTGTCAGTGTTGCACATTTCCTGAGAGTCTTTTAACTTGACGGGCATCTTCCGAAACAACACGAGGGGGGAAACTCGCACAGGGAGAAATGTGTGTAGATAAATGCTAGGTAGAATTTGATAGACGTTGTTGTAGTAGTACTTTTAATGTTCCTCGTTTTAATTCAACACTTTATTTATATATTGCTATAACGATATGTCTCGCGGTCGTTTTTATTTCTAATGTGCGGTTAAAAGAGAAACGATAAGTTCGGTTTGTAGATCGATCAATCATTATGATTGATTACAGAGAGCGGAATACTGTTCCTTTAGCTGATATCTTCTTCTATCAGGGTGAAGAGCGAGAGATGACAATACACTGCTTGTGCTCCAGAGCTTACGTCAAGTAAGATTGCAATATGTTCTGATCAACTGATAGAATGTGCATGCTATATTATCAGGTTAAATGCATGTAGCAAAAGTTACATTTATAATGTACCGTTGCTGTATTGTTAGTGACTTACCTGTGGTAAGAAT
Source organism: Carassius gibelio (assembly GCF_023724105.1). NCBI lineage: Eukaryota > Metazoa > Chordata > Actinopteri > Cypriniformes > Cyprinidae > Carassius > Carassius gibelio. The sequence goes on along the minus strand of NC_068397.1, from coordinate 17,604,828 downwards.
TATCTAAGTATCCTCTTACCTTAAGCCCAAAACGAGGCAACAACAAATTGGCCTTGGATTGATTTTCAGCAGGACAGTAACTGAAAAACATGATCTTCACCATATATCACATAGATCTGAAGTAGTAAAGATAGTGAGCCCTCACTGTGTAACACTGACTACTAAGTTTACATGGTATGTTGCCTGTTTTTTTTTTTTTTTTTTTTTTTATAAATGGTGAACACACTGTCTCTTGTTTTCATCCGCAGCGATCGAGAATTGTATCGGTCAGATTTGAAAGCCATACTGAATCAGACCGACAGTCAGTTGCAAGGTACAGTTTCCTGTGAATATCTGATTATATGTGAAGAAAATGTTTACATACTGATTTCCTGACAGTTCTCAACCAGGTGGCCTCAATAAACCTCCAAGGGGACATCGGGAATTTTAAATGATTTGAAATGAGACTAAACAAGCAATAATGTAAGCTAAACTATTACAACATTTAATTCACTACCTCAGCAACTGTGAACAAGGTACATTTAGGGTCATTTTAAAAGCGTAAACCGGAAAATCGTGTTAAATGTTATTAAAACTCCATGGGCAGTTTTATAATGAATATAAATTTTCCCATTTATAATTCGTAGTTTTTATTTTCCTTAAACCGACAAAACAATACACTACATTTTAGAGATAATTACATTAAAATGATTAATTACATACCTGCTCAAATAACCCAGCTTCAGACACAAGTATGCATAGATTTGTGAAAAGACAATATATATATTGTCTTTTCACATATGTATATATATATATATATATATAACAAAATATTCATATTTATATATAACAAAATATTCATATTTATATGCTGTCTCACCCACCAGATTGCTTCCACATTATTCTCTATGAATGCTTAACCCAACTTTCTGCTATAAACGTCCATGTTTTTCAGTAACCTAAAAGACATTTTCTTTATGTGCAGCCATCTACATTTTACAAGCTGCCAAGTTTTAAAATATTTTATTGGGTAGATTTAATTGGTAAATTAATAACATTTTGATTAAATTAAATGAGTACTATTTTTAATTGAGTGAAAAATGTTTGTAAAAATCCTTAGGCTAATAATATTCTAGTAAATTGAAGGCACAAGGAAAAGTCATGAATATTGTTAATGGGGTTGCTTGGAGCCAAAAAGATTGAGAACCTTATTTAGCCTTGATTTTCACTTGAATTAGATGCTTGCAACAGGTTATGGTCAGGATATAGCTTACAATGCTCAAATAGCTTCACATTACACTTTTTTTCCCCCAGTAGATTTTGAAGCTTATGATGGGGAAGAGCTTTTGGAGGACCTTAACTGTTCTGTGGATGAGGAGGATGAGGAAGAAGAGTCGGTTGCTGATGAAGAGACCATGCTTATGGCCAGTTTGGGGCTTCCTGTGGAGTTTGTCAGCTCATCAAAACAGAGGAAAGCTGTATGTCTGTTGCATGCATTATGATCTTGATTTTATATTGGAATAGCACTGCTGTCCATTTATGTCAGCCCTGCCAATGATGATGTTCATGCATAAAGTCTTAGGCCCTTGCCCTAGTCCTTTGGAGTCATAATAATGCACGGACTGCTGGGTACAAGACTGCTTTGAGTGTTTACTTTGAGCTTGCATGTTACCCACATAGGGGGTGCTCTGGAGCACATATCTGAACCATAAAATTATAATTGGCACATCCTGGCTGTCTATATACTACCGACCAAATATTTGAAATAAATAAAACTTTTTAGTAATTGGAATAATTATCTTTTTAAAATAAGTCTCTTACAGTATACTCCCCAAGTATGTGCTTATTAGTAAAAACAGTAACCATGTGAAACATAATTGCAATTTTAAACAGTTTTCTGTATAAATATATTTAAGCACTTGTGCTGCTTAACGGCTTTGGGGGAAAAAAATCTGATATTTTTCAGGATTCTTTGTAAAATAGAGAGTTCAAAAGAACAGCATTTATTTGAAATATAAACATATATTAATGTTGTTTGTATCATGGTAAATGTCTTTACAATTTAAAGTGTATAAAACGTGTTTGTATGCAAGTATAAATTTCTTCTCCCAAACTTTTGAATGAGAAAGTATCATGGTTTCCATATAAATATTATTAAGCAATAACTGTCTCTAACATTGATAATAATAAGAAGAAATGTTTCCTGAGCACCAAAGGGAAATCACTGAATGTTTGGTTCCTTCAAAACTTAGCTTTGCATCACAGGAATACATTATATTTTATTTTTACATGAAAATAGAAAAGTGTTAGCCTGAATGCAATGTAAGTCGCTTTGGATAAAAGCGTCTGCTAAATGCATACATTTAATTTAATTTAAATGTAATTTTAAATTTAATTTAAATGTAATTTATTTTAAATTTAAATGTAAAATTTAATTTAATTTAATTTAAAATAAATTAAAGTAGGACACAGTTATTGTAAATTGTAATAATATTTCACAATATTACTGTATTATCCAAAAAAAAAAAATTCTTAATTTCAAAATGACGTGTAGTATTACATTATTCAACAATACAAAATAATAACTTAAATTACAAATTATTATTATTATTATTATTTTTAATTTCCTCGATTCTTGTTTTTTTGGTTTGTTTTATGTTTGTAGCATTTTCCATTTGGATGGGCCCCTTTACCCCTTGCATTAACATGTAGTTTGTATCCAAATTGTGTATGGATTGTATTTGCAAATAATGTAAAAGTGCATTAGCATTAACACATCTGTCAAATGTTGGTCAGTGATCTCATCACAATGTGTCTCAGGTACATTTACACTTGACTTTTAGTATATGCATCTAAATGGCATGTTAATGCCCAGATGTGAAGAGGGCCTGTGATTATGGATTATCCAGTGCAGTGAAGCCGCCCGCTCGCTTGCTATCTTCTAAGTAAATTTTCATTAAAGACCGTTATTGTGAAGTTTTACCCCATTTACTTTAGGAAATGACTTGGCTGTAACCCAAAACTAGTATTGTTTCTTATGTTTAAGGGCCAAGTTTTAGCAAGAGCGAAGAACAAAAGTACCATCAATTGTTTGGAAGCCCCCTCAGATGATGACTCTGAAGAGAAACAGCCGTGTGCTGTGAATGACATCGCTGAGACCCCAGCCGAACAGCCGTGTCCCGCGTCAGAAGAGGCCTGGCTGAGCTACTGGCAGCAGCATGGGGAGGGTCTGCTGTGGCAGAGCTGGCTGGAGAAACAACCTAATATCTCCTGCAGTTCCACACAGGACTGTTCCCGCTCAGAGGCAGACTGGGCCGAGCACTACCATCAAACATACCAGTACTACTGGGAGCAGTTCCACTACTGGGCCGCCCAGGGTTGGACAGTGGACGAGACCTACAGCACCATCGCTGCTTCCGAGGAAAACCAGGGCAGCCAAGGAGAAACAGAGGCACTGGAGAATCTGACAGAAGAAAGGTCAAAGAAAGACGTTACCCATCTCATAAGCAGCCTGAGCTTATTGACTGAGGAAGTTGAAGGCGAGAACGGCGACCAGCAGTCTCTGGTCTGTAACTGTGCTGATGAGCCCTGTGATGGCGGAAACCGCAAAAGGCCATCGTCACATACAGCCTGCACTGACAGTTCTGGTTAGTGCATGTATTTGACATTCAAGGTCTCTTTGTGTATTAGCTATGGGGACTGTGGTGCTCCTGCAGTGATGCTGAACCCAAATATGTCAACACCTTCCTGCTCCATGACCTACTTAAAGCGTATTGAGTCTAGTGCAGTTGCCATATGATTTTACATTTATTTTGTCAGTTACAGCATGGGCCTATATAGTGTGTGCTCAATTTTCTGTCATTAAGAACATAATCTAATTCAAAAATTGAATAATTTAATGATTATTAACCACCCCCTAGCTTTGTTAATGCGGCTAAAATACAGTAAAAGAAAAGAAAATTCTGACCTCGTTTATTTACTCTCATGTCATTCCAAACCTACATGATTTTATGTTTATTTATTTTGGGGAACACAGAAAATATTTTGAACAAAGATTTGGGAAACAAACCATTGTGTGGTTACCATTGTTTTCCATTTAATGGACAAAAACTAACACGTAGACATTTATCAAAATATCTTATTTAGGGCTGGTAATTTAACAGGTTAATTAGATTAATTGTGGAGAAAAATGACGTTAAAATTATTAAAGCATTTGATGCACTTGCCCCGCCCCAGACCTACTGTATGTAGATCATCTGCCATTTCATACAGTGGAGCAGAGGTACAGATTACTGCGTGATGGAGCCTAGAGAATATCCCTAAAATTCAAGATATGGGGCAAAACGCCGTTTGGGATTGTGTCTCGTATTTACATCACATAATTAAGAAATGTCACACGAGAAGTAGGCTAAGTGCAATATCACCACTGATCTATAATAGATCAGTGAATATCACACTAGTGCAAATGTGATACTCATCTTATACAACAGTTCATTAAGACGTTAATATTGTGTTATTTTAGACACACTGTTATGCTCAATTTTGCCAACCAGAAGATAAAGACAAAGCAGAACTGTTCATCTCCGAGCAACCCACGGCATTTCATTTCTTAATCCACAATTTGAATGAATTGGGTGAACCATTTGGCGCGTTGAACCGTTGGCCGTAGTCGCGTTGGCTTTGAAGTGGCACTGCACAGACCGATCGGTGTATGACATTAAAGTACCGCGAGAGCGATTCAAAGCACAAGGAGTCGTCTGCTCTCTAAAGCTCTTGCGGTACTTTAATGTCATACAATGATCGGTCTGATGGCGACAACGCGTTTCAAGTCTAATGATTCAATGAACCATTCATAAAGAACCATTTACTTCACTCCTGAATGAATCAGCCATTTCAACGAATCAAATCAATGAATAAATCACTCGAGGACTTAATTATTTAGACATTTACCATCACCTACTGGCAGTTTTAGGTTAGTATTTAGATTATAACTTCATTAAAGAAATAATTTAATATTTTCATAGTAATAATAATAAAATTAAGAACATAACTTGTTAACGTTATAGTCCACCCAACCAACAATGACAAATCTTTCATCATTTACTCACGTGGTCCAAAAGGGTAGGCTATATGTGATCAATTTTATCAAACCAAATATTTCTTACTGAACCTACTTTTTGTAATGCCTGTTTCGCGCTTTACACAACAACGACTTTAAATGATCTTTTGGGAGTAATTTCTACAAATTTGATGTGCGATTAATTTTGATTAATTAATCACCACATCATGTAATTAATTTGATAAAATATTTGAATCACTTACCAGCCCTAATCTTATTTTACATTCAACAGAGTTAGGAAGTTTGGAATGACGTTAGGATGAGTAAACATAACTTGAATTTTGAGGTCAAATGTATCTTTGTCATATAGTTCCAATGAAGTCTGCATGGGGATAAATGCTTATGCATTTGTGGATATTTTTTATTTTAAAAAGCATTTTTAGAGTATTGACTATGTTTATGACTGGAAGAATAGGCAAACCATTTTTTTAATAGTTTTTTTTTTTTTGTAACAAATATACAGAATAAATCCAGTTTAAAGAAGTTTAAATTTACATGCTTATGTATCATGCAAAGCAAAATAAATTTGAAAGTCAATTTTGGTGACTTTTTAACCTTTTAACTTATTTTTGGGCAGTTGGCCTGCTCGATGTGCTCTGACAGAGCCACCTATGATCATATCATCATCATCATCATCATCACAGTGACATAAAACTTTGAATTGAGTTTGCTATATGACAGCGCCCCCTGTATAAAAGCAGATCATTTTCCCCAGATGTCTTTTTTTGCAGCCTAAGCTTGGCTCTGAATGTTTAATGCATCATATCAAAAGATGCTTGAATGAAAGGAGCATGTGACTTTGGCCTATGGATTTTTAATGCTGGTGCATGTGAACGAGAGCATAGACTTCTGGGTGCTCGAATTGATCACAATCCACTCCCAGTTACTCTAAAAATGGCTCTTGTTGTCATCCTGATTGTCAGGCCATGACTGATGCCATCTGAACAGCGCACTTATCTGTACCGCTGGAACAGGTTTTTTTGCTGCTGTATACATCAGGCAGTAGAAGACATTCTTTTGATTATGTGATTTCAGATGGCAACATGAAACAGACCTCTGCACCATTGAGTAATTGGAGTGGACAGCCCGTAAAGAGCAGATCTAACGATGAAGATCAGAGCGATGATGATGATGAACCTCCAGAGAACAGACGAGCCAAAGTGAAGAGAGCGTAAGCTGGCGTTCTGTTATGAAGAATACTGTATTGTGTCAGTTAATGATTCTGGTTTCTTGGGATAGTTCCCCCGAAAACAAATGTTTTGTCATTATTTATATCATTCCAAATCCATTTGCTGACAGTACATAATGACCGGGGGGAGTACCAAAAATGTACATAATAGTAGTCTGTGTGTTTTTTTAAAAAATGATTATTTTTATTCATCATGAATGCGATGTATTCATGGTTACAGAAGATTTCAGTTTCAAATAAATGCTGTTTTTTTTTTACTTCTATTCATCAAAGAGTCCTGAAAAACATACAAAATCTGCATGTTTTATGTAATATAATATATAATATAATGTTTTCAATGTAAATTCTAATAAGAAATGTTTCTTGAGCTCCAAATTAGCATTTTAACATGTTGAAACTGGCTTCATTGATGCTAAAAAAAAAAAACTTTTAATCTATTAAAAGTATTCATATCAAATGATTATTTTAATATATTAAATATTTTAAAATGAGCTGTTATTGGAAATTAATAATATTTAACAATATTACTAAACTTTTATTCAAGCTTTTATAGTATATCTATTCTAATTGATATTAGTATATGGCTTTTGATCATTGTGAGCTGAGCAAACAATGCCAAACTTGAAAGACTATGATGATGTAATCCAGTGCTGTTTAAATGGCTGATCTCTTCACAGTCATGAGCTGGATGTTGAGGAGCTTGCGGAGGTGCCAGTCGAGGAGGCGTGGGATGCCCTCGGTCTGAGACGTGGTCCACAGCCCAAGTAAGACCCCAGACTGAGAGGCTGGACAGGCCTTTAGTTTGCTGAAAACAATCAAGGCCTCCATTAACATCCCAATGTTTTTTGTCTTGGCAGGTTTGACAGTGTTGTGAAGCTGAAACAAGGCCAGGCTCCATACACTGGCAGAAGGAGTGAGGAGAACAGAAAGCCTCCTGAGGGAAGAAAAAAAGCAGCCTGCAAAATCAACAAGCACATCTTCTTTACTGATGATGGACCACAAACCACAAAGCCAAAGATCAGCAAAGTCCTTCAAAAAGTAAGCTATATTTTGCTTCATAGGCAATTCATTTTTGAAGAAATAAATCGCCCATAAAATCCCCCCCCATCAAAACAAGACAATCGCAGGTCGGCCAAAGACCATTTGAATGTTAGGGCTGCAGAGAGCAGAAAATTTGATTTAATAGCTTATGGGATGCAATATTCCAGTGAACACACTTTTTAATTTTAAAAGTTAAATATTTATAAGTATGAACAAAATGAGTTAAAACCATGGCAATTAGCTTTAAGTATTTATCACTGATCTTTACAAACACAGAAATAAATGAAGTGCAATAAGTGCAAGGCCTATTGCTCAGAGCTGATCATTTTAACAAAGTTAACAATATTATTACAATTTGAAGAACCTGTTTTCCTATTGTAATACTTTATCAAATGTAATTTATTCCTCTGATGGCAAAGCTGAATTTTAAGCAGTCATTAATCCAGATTTCCAGAATGTCACATGATCATACAGAAATCATTCTAATATACTGTTTTGGTGAAATAGAAATCTTTCATTATAAACGTCTCTACAGTCACTTCTGATCAACTGAATGCTTCCTAAGTGAATGTATTAATTTTATTTTAAAATATTTATTTATTTAGAATTTTTTTGTTTTTGTATCTCTGCCAGATATGGCTTTTAGAGACTATTCTGGATGATGAAGTTCTCTTTTAATTTATTTATTTATTTTCATTATGCAGTTAGTAGTCCTCCTGCTTAAGCTCCTCTGTGCTACTGTGCACTCAGATGTATGGTCTTCAACAGCGCTGCTTCAGCTGAGCGATGAAATGCATATGTTGCCTGAGGTTTTATTGACACATGGTTTTTGTGGGCTTTCATGCACGATGTATCATTCTAGTTGCCTTACTATAGATCAGTCAAGCACAGTGTAAATTGTTCAGAGTTTGTGTGTGAGAGGAGAATGGGGTAGAGAGCATCGAGTCAGCAGGAGCGGTGAGGCTGACACTTCATGTGGTCTGCACCGAGACCCCCCCCCCCCCCATCACAGCGTTTGCTGCGTGCTGTCAAACAGACAGAGTCTCACCCCTGACACTAACACACACGTTCCCAGCTGTCAAACGCACACAGGACAGGTTTAAACGCTTGCTCTTCATCACTGGCTTGTTGAATATTTAAGAAGAAAAGAGACAAATTGTTGTTTTCAACCCAGTGCATCTAGTCATCTTATGGATGAAGGTGGATTTCTGAGTTTAGTGCCAAACCCACAGCAGCCAGCTTAGGTTTCATGTGAGACTGGATTTTAGCCAGTGAAGAGACTAGACTTTACTGCAGCGCTCTAGAATTGATTTCTCTGTAGCACAAATTGATCTGGCAGAGGACGAAAACTTTACTGCATCAGACATTATCACTTGTATCTTTTCAGGCTGGATGCCTAAAGAAGGCTTTGTTGGGGGCTTCCGCACATTGAGGCCTGCAGTTCTGCTGCTCTTAGCTGTGCTTTCTGTTTAATGCTAGGGACCCATCTGATTAAATGATATAGGTTTGATGTAGGCACTGAATTGATTAAAAAAGTCAGTAAAGATTTTTACGTGGTTACAAAAGATTTCTATTTCAAATTAAAAGCAGTTCTTTTAATCTTTGTTCATACTAGAAAATGTACCATGGTTTCCACAGAATTATAAAGCAGCACGTGAAGCATTTCTGTTTGTCTTATAATTGATTTGCATAACACTTTTAATGATAAATGTTGTTGCAAAGCAGCTTTCCAGATACTGGTGTGCAGTATTTGGGTTTGTTCCTTCTTATTCAAGCCCTGTATTCTCTCACACCCTCACAGGTCCAGAGTTTCCTTCAGCAGGTTCAGACTGATCCTGACTCTGAGGAGGTGACTCCAGCCTCCATGCCTGAAGCCCTGACTGAGCCTTGTGAGGGAGCAGAAGATGGAAGTCTACCTACACGAAAAGAAGACAGGGAAAAAAGTGATGAAACGGAGTTTGAGGAGACACCTCAGCTCAGCAGAAGATGTGAACAAAGTGAGAAACTTCAGCAGAACATTCAGTCAGAGCCAGAAGAGAGACAGGACAGTGATTCCGATCCTCGAGGAGAGCTGCAGACCTTAGACGTCCCTGACTTCTTACTCCCCGATGCTCCTGAGGGCGCTGAGGGAGGTCAGCATTTAACGCCCTGCTTTTACACGAGACAAATGAGATAATCACAGTCTGTGCAATAGACAAGCCAACCATTAACACAGTTAGGCTTCTCATTTGCCGTTCAAGGCAATTTGACATAATCATACTGTTGCCTTTCCCAGCAGAGAGCGTGCGAGCCTCTAAAAAGAACAAGAGAAGGAACCGGAAAAGGAGAAAGGATGTGGCGATGCCACCTGAGATTGCAGCAGAACCTGAGCTGGCCAAGTACTGGGCACAACGCTACCGTCTGTTTTCCAGGTTCGATGAGGGCATCAGACTAGATCATGGTGAGTCAGCACAAAGCCACCGTCTTCCTTTTTAGACGATTCATTAATTCATTGCATTTATTCAATTAACAGAAGCTCTTATCCAAAGCAGCTTCAGTGCTGCCACATCAGGGACATTAAGTTTTAAACAGTGGAAGATTACAAAGATAGACAACCTGTTGAACTAGAAATTAATTACTCTTTATCAATCTTGCTGATATCAATAAAAATGTATTGCATTTAATCCATTTTTATTCTTTTGATTGTTTTATAACCACTAAGCCATTGTGGTCTAACAGATTAAAAATGTTAGACATAAAACACAGTTAATATCTTCTTAAAAAGTAGGTTAAACAGTTAATAAACACAGGGAAGAATATTAATATGTGCGTTTAGAAGTACTAATAAACAGCCAATATGTTAATATGTACTAATAAGCAACTAGTCAATAGTGAGAATTGGTCCCTATACTAAACTATTACTAAAGCACATATTCTGCATGACCATATTTTACATCCCTAATTCTACCCAATACATAAACTTAACAACTACATTACTGACTATTAATAAAAAGTGAATTAGGAGTATATTGATGGTGAGATCTGAACCTTTAAATAAAGTGTGAGCAAATATTCAAACATTGTCATGCATATCTGCACCAGTACAACAATGCCAAATATACAGCATAGGCATACATGATAATGGATTAAAAATATGCCCTGCAGAAATTTTGGTGAACACTTCTTAATGATGATGCAAATTAAATCAAAACCCCTAATACTGAAGTTTAAATCTGTTTAAAGACATTAGAATATAAGGGTTCCAAATAGTCAAATAAAAAGCACATTTACTCATGATCACAGTGTTGATGTTATATTGGCAAATAAAACTGCTAATATATTACAAGTACTTAATATATTGCCCAGCCCTAATTCTTCTCAGTGTCCGTTTTATAGCGATAATGTAATGCGTGAACAGGGACATTCAGCGCAAAAAAAAAAAGCTAGAGCAGGTTTTGACTTGACCTTTGGGAATTAATAGAATGATGAAATAGACCCAATGGCTATTTGGGTATACATATACCAATAGCCCGCACAGCTTTTGTAAGTGACATTACTAGCAAATTAATCTCATGTATTTTTTCATTTATTTTTGGAATAACATGCACCAATGAATAATTCACAGTAAAACCAGTGACTTTAAATAACAAAAAGAGGGTGCCTCTGAGAACTGAGGAACAGAGAATGATGTCAGTGCGAGATTGTAGCCGCTGTATGTGGGCTGTCTGACTGCAGTGTGTGTGCTGATGCTAGACACGGAGCCCCTCATCCCTCCTGCGTCAGACCAGAGAAAAAGGGAGGGAGACCGTGAGCGAGTGAGAGCAAGGCAGCTTTTAGAGGGCTCAGGAGAGCACTCTTTTCTTTCCCCACGCCACACTTTACACAAATACAGTGCTCATCCTCAGAGGAGGACAACCTTTAGCTCTGGTGCTTTACCTGTGTTATCCTCTCCACTGCTGCCTGCAAAGTGGCTCGCTCTCTAAATGGACACAGTGTGTTAAACTGAACGTAAACCTGCTTTGATAATTGCTTTTCATTTGTCAAATTTTATCTTGTAAGAGGAATTTAATTTGCTGCATAGTCTCTTATACTTTTTACCATTTGGTCTTTTGAGCATTTGTTCTTTATTCTTTTTATTTAAGAAAGAATGAGATGATGGTGTACAAGAAAATGTGAATTCTAGCACCAAGGCTCAATGTTTAAAGCATATGCATTTTTACAAGAAGCAGTATTGCATAAGTGACAAATGAACCAAAAGTGGAACTATAACGGTTCTATTAGCGGAACTAGACTCTTTATCTGCTCAGGCCGGAGCCGTGGGCAGATCTCGATCATGTGACACCATTAAACACAGTGCTGGGACATACAGTGTAGAAACAGTCGAATTTACCGCAGGATCTCTGTGAAATCTTGTGAGAAGCATTCAAATTCAGTGCAGGGTTCTGTTAAAGCTACAGATATCAGAACAAACGCCACAGATGTGGAAACCAGAAAAATAACACTGTTCAATAAACACAAATCACCACCATTCACCATGGATTGAACATAGTAAAACTACAGGAACAACTTGTGGCAGAAATTATCTAATGCAGTGGTCACCAACCTTTTAAGCCTAAGATCCCTGACTTATGTACAAACAAGATCTGCCTATTGAGGAATTGATAGAAAAAGACATCCTAGATTCTACCTCCAAGTTGAGGCCTTTTATTTAGTAGTTTAAATAGTGAATCACTGATAATAGCTGAATCAGTATCCGATTTTCTTTTCTCCAGGTTTTTTTTTTTTTTTTTTTTTGGTAAAAAAAAAAAAAAAAAAATTCTAACACATTGGCTGAATCTGATACTGAATTTATTTTTTATTTTTTTAAGCAAATTTATTTATTGGCTATTTGCTGATAAAGAAAAAAAAACTGTCCTTAAACAAAAATATCTGTAATTTAACCATTTTAAATAAAAGGCAACCACTGCATTTTAATCATAATCCTAACTTGTTGCACGATCAGTTGTGTTTGATTTGAATTAGATTTGTATTATTTCAAGATTTAAAACAAAAACAGAAATGGTCTGACCTTAGGTTTTATTTATTTTTTTTAATTGTTTTGCTGCATAGACCGTATAAAATAAAACGCATCTGTATGAAACAAAAACAGCAGGTCTGAATGAGGTGTAAATTCACTCTTTGACAGCAGGTGGCACTTATGAACCAGCCACTATATACCGTTTCCTTGGTTACCGTTTTAAACAAAGCAGAGCTGCACTTATACAGAAGTAAGAGGAGATGAAAATGTAATTGCCATCAAAACTTTTCTCAAGACAGTTCTCTTCAGTGATACAATAACATAACCCCAATCCCCTCAATATCAATCCCCTCTTTATGTTTCGACCATTGTGAACACAGTGGGCTTTTGATTGAGTTTTTTTTTTTAAATGCTTCACACAACTTTTTCCAGCACTTCAAAGCTGTATTACTGAATTTGAAACTTATTTTTAATATGATGACAATATCATATCAATAATTCATACTTCATAGATTTCTTTAGTTTATAAAACTAAAAGAAAACACTTAATAATATACAAAAAATTATAATAATACATTAATTTACCACTAGTACATGGCTGCAGAGAAGTACTTTTAGGCTTATTAGCAATTTCCACTCCCTAATATATATTTTTGTATTTATTAAATTTATATTTAGACATTATGAATGTTAATTTGATCTGCATCTCAACTATCCAGACAGCACAAGTTCATCTGTAAGACGTCTGCTAAAAAGTCAGAAGTCAGAAAAATCATAACAATGTTAGAAGAATGTTGTCTGTGGCATATTTTCAATGCAAAAATCGGAAAAAGTCCCACGAAATCCCAGAGGGACTGTGTATGGAGGGACAGAGAGCTCTGGGAATTCATCAAAAATATTTTAATTTGTGTTCTGAAGATGAACGAAGGTCTTTGGGGTTTGGAACAACGTGAGAGTGAATAATTAATGACAGAATTGTCATTTTTTTAGTGAACTATCCCTTTAATATATTGTGCAGGGTTGCTTCTCGTGTTCTTTCATCTTTTAATTTTTCACTTTTTAACTGGACATTAGACAAATATTCATAAAAAATATGATTTTAGTGTAGTATTTACAGATTCATTTTTGTATAGTTTCCAGAAAATGTCAAATACTTTTTCAAATGTTCTTCCTGTGAAGTCAGTCACAGTTCTTGTTAAGTTGTATTACATAATAACCGTAGTATTGGGTTAGGATTTAGATTCTAACAGGGCTGGTCTTGGGAAAGATGCCAAATGTCAAACGGTCCCGTTATTTGGGATTAAAAAAAAAACTCTCCTCATGGACCGCGGATTCCTCTTTGAATTCTCCAAAGTACCATGACTAATGTGTTTTTATACGTCTCTCCCACTTTCGGATCATAACTCTTTCACTAAGCATTTGGAATTCTCTTTGAAAGTGAGATCAGAGCCTCGTATCTATTCACTTATTCATGTCAACAGAGACTGTAGCCCATAGCCACAGTGAGCCTCTTTTCCTTCAGCACTGCCTGATTGGATAGAGGAGAGCGAGGGGTGGACCAACAGCGTGGGCTGAATTGTGTATCTCCTGCACCCCCGCCATAAAGAGGAGGGGGATTACCTCAGGGCTACAGAGATGCAAACCCACTCTTTTTACTACTGCAATAACCGCTGAGAGGAACCAAACAACAAACACAGCTATGACGTCAACATTATGCCAATCAAAACGCAGACTTTTAAATGGAATGAGGAAATTCTGAGCGATTTTTATCAGCGTGTGACCTCTCTAAAGGGCACTGGCATGCATTACCACTTCAGAGACCGGAGAGATTAAAGAGACCAAGTCAACAAGAAATGGTGTTCACTAGACCTTTTATTCTGTAATGTGAAATGTCTATGTGGAACAGGATGTTGAACAAGGAAAAAATGTTGGTTATCCATTGGTTATCCAACATTAACTAGTAGTCTGGAACTAAAAAGGAAAGAAATAATACTTGTTCTAGTAAATTGTCCTGAATGTAACCAGTAATTTGATTTAAAGTAAATGGGGTCTTTTTCATTTTATCTTGTAGGAATCTATCTAGCAGCAGTTGTTTTTAGTCTTTCGATACTTAATATTTTTTTAATTGAAAAAAAAATAAAAAATAGGGGGAAAAGTCTATATAACTTTAATTTATACTTACTGTATTTTACGGACTATAAGTCAAACTTTTTTCCATAGTTTGGCTGGTCCTGCGACTTATAGTCAGGTGCGACTTCTTTATCAAAATGAATTTGACATGAACCGATAGAAATGAACCAAGAGAAAACATTACCGTCTACAGCCATGAGAGGGCGCTCTATGCTGCTCAGTGCTCCTGTAGTTTACCCCTGAGCAGCGTAGAGCGCCCCCTCGCGGCTGTAGATGGTAATGGTTTCTCTTAGTTCTTGGGTCTAAATAAATGCGACATCATGACGTATTTTTGGACTGATGCTTATACTCAGGTGCGACTTATAGTCCGAAAAATACGGTAGTTATTTTATGTAGTACACGTAAAGCATGAAAATAGGCATATAATTCCATAATGCAGTTGAGTAAATGCAATACAGTGGAATAATCATTCAGTTCAAAAGATCAAAATGAATTAAGTGGTTAAATTAATAATCATGTATATAAAAGCAATTTAGTCATTTGCATCATCAAAATAATTCTCACAAATTTTGATATCAGTAGTGTTACCTGTATAAAAACATAAAAAGCAATGTTTTAAATCTCATTTTCTTGTTATTGTCATTCATTTTGACCTGGAATCATATGTGTAAGGAGATACTTTATTCAATATTGCATGGTAGGTTTAATCTGGGACATTTAAGTTTTAAAATAGTATTTTTCAGATGGAAATGTCACTGCAATTATAAAATGACAGCAGTACAATAATACATTATTAGTGTTTACAGCTTGTTTCTTTATGTATGATTTAATCCTTATGCAAATTTAAGCCACCACTTACAGTATATGTGCTTAGAAAAGCAAGTTCTCTTTACTCGGCGGCACCTGTACTTGATGGGGTCTTGGTGCCGCCCGCTGTCTGGACCTCACGCTGTAAACAGGAAGTGCTGAATGTGGTTGCTCCAGACCAGTGATTGTTACTTTAGCAGGTGTTCTATTCTCAGCGGAGAGAGAAATACGAGAGGCGGAAAAACAGAGATGCGTTTGTAGAGGCTAAAAGCAGATGGTGTTGGTCTCCACAGAATCAGAGGAGGACATGCTCTGTTTAACTCCACTCTCTCTGTGCTCGTTGACTGCTTCTGCCTCGGCTCTCTCGCACAGATACATGCAACACCCTAAAAACACGAAGATCCAGCATCTGAGGCCATGTTTTAAAGTGTCACAGCTTTCAAGAATGATGAACTGCTTGGAGATACAGAGGGAGTCTGCTTTAAGGTCATCACATCTTGAAAGCATTGAATGGCTTATACACCTCCTACTAGAAATAGATGGTTTTCTGGCATCACATGATGAATTAACAAAATAGAAAAAAGATCATCCTTCGTTATATGGAGCAAAGCTATATATTTAGAGAGGGGGGAGGATGTTTGATGATTAGTTCTTCAGCTAGACTTCCTCTGGTGGACGAAGTGTCAAAAATCTACCACATTTGTTATAAAAGGGTGCATTTAGGTTTAACTATAATTAAATATTCTGCTAATCTTACTATTTTGTTTGAGGAGGAAAAATGCATGAACGGATAAAAGGCTTTTGCTTCTAATTTCAGATGTGATGTGCGTAACCTGTGACTGTTCTGTCCACAGAGGGCTGGTTCTCAGTGACCCCTGAGAAGATCGCAGAGCACATTGCCCTGAGAGTGCAGGACAGCTTCAGCACAGAGCTCATTATCGATGCCTTCTGTGGTGTGGGTGGCAATACCATTCAGTTTGCCCTCACTGGTAAAAGAGGTACAGTTGCGTTTCACACCGCCATGTCAACACCGTCCTACCATGCTAACACCAGTATAGTGGTTTCCATTTGTCTTGTGAAACCATCACATTTTTTGATTTGTAATTAAATAGAATTTGAGATCGACCATATAGTATTGTTGTTAAAAAAAAAAAAAAAAAACATGTTGCTTGGTAAAAAAAAAAAAAAAAAAAACACTAATTTCCCCAAATATCTAATATACATACATTCTATGTTAAAATGCAAACCTCAAATATAATGTTTTTAATTTATGATGGATTGTTTTTGGAATTCATAACATTTAGGAATATTCACAATGCATACAACTTTATAAAAAGTATCTCATGCTTTATTATTGCATGTATTTGATCAAAAATACAGTAAAAGGGATATTATGCGATATTACTATTTAAAATGAGTCTTTTCTAGTTTTATATTTTTTCAAATGTATTGTTTTGATGGCAAAGCTGAATTTTCAGCCGCTATTACAGTCTTAGGATCCTTCAGAAATATTAATATGTTGAAAACAATTGTGCTGCTTAATATTTTTTATGTAAACAGTGTTTTTTTTTATTTTCAGGAAACTTGAATAGAAAGTTGAAAGCATTTATGTAAAATATATATTTTTTGTAACACTATAAATGTCTTTACTCTCTCTTTTAGTAAATGTAATGGGTCCTTGCCCAATAAAAGTGTTCAATTATTTTTTTTTTATTAAAAAAAAAGAAAAATATCTTACTGACCCCAAATGTATGAACAGTTGTGTATATTTACTCACATGTATTCAAGGTGTAAATATGTTAGTACTTGATGGTTATACCATATGAGAATCTCAAAGTCAATGAATAAAACATTTCCTGAAAATTGTAGAAAAAACTGACATGAATACAAAAATAACTATATTGAACTTTTTTTGATTTTATTAGTTTTTCTTTAGCATGGCCACTCTTGTTTGTCATTGACCCTCTTGTAAGTGAAGCTGTTTTTCTCCTCCTGACATCCAGTGATCGCCATCGACATCGACCCCGTACGGCTGGCTCTGGCACAGCACAACGCAGAAGTGTACGGTGTGGCGCAGCAGATAGAGTTTGTGCAGGGAGACTTCCTGCAGTTGGCTCCGCGCCTGCGAGGAGACATGGTTTTCCTCAGTCCCCCGTGGGGAGGACCAGAGTACCTCAGCGCTGACGTCTTCAACATCCAGACCATGATGACTCCAGATGGATATCCTTTGTCTTTCACTCTGTTCTTTATTCTAGGCAGTGCCTCTCTTTTCAAATGAGGTTTTCATTAGAATTTGGAAGAGAAGGTTCAGATTTGTCCTTTCACATCACTCCTCTTTGTGGAAGATATACTCTCTAATGTATGTGTTCAGTGTGCTTCAAACTGCTTATTCATGCTTCCTTAACTTTCTATACATGTGAAATTTTCAGGTTGTCAAAAATGATTTCAGACAATATTGTCTATTTTCTTCCTCGAAACACAGACATGGAACAGGTGACACTTTTATTTATTTACATGAATAATTTTCATTTTTTAAATGTAATTTTTAAATATCTTTTTTTCTAAGGCAATATATTTTTTTGTAATTACCGACATATCGCTCGAGACTTACTGATATAAAGATTATTATAAAACTTGATTTGGCATACTAATTGTGCACGATGCACATTTTTTAATATTTAACCTAAAACGTGGTTTAATTTCACTATCGATCAGGATTGTATGATCTTTGAAAAATATCAGTCTTTGAATGCAAGATGTTTAAAGTACCTGTAGTATACTTGCAATACTTCAACTATATACTTAAGTATATACTTTAGTTGGACTTCAGCATAACGTCCGCACTATTAAACTGCATTGTTACAAAATTATTTTGTAATGTATTTACAAAATACATTATTTTTCGCTAGGGGATGTACACTAGTGTATGAATGACTTAAGTGTTCGCATACATGGCCGTAAAGGCATCAAACTTTAATTTTAACTGGACAGGGCCTAGATGATTAATATTAGTACACATGGCTGCTGTACACTAAGTATACATCAAGTTTCAGATATAATTTATTGTCGTATGTGTCAGACAACACAAGATAAACTTAGCTGAAATCTTATTCTTATTCCATCAGAAATAGTTATTTTCACACAATACACCATGTACGCCTGGGTTTAGTTCAGTGCATCTGATATCTGTCGGTTGCAGCTGTAAATTGGTTTTTGAATTCTCTGAAAGGTCTTCTTGTCTGGTGTTGAAGTGTGGTTGCACCTTTTGAAACCACACTACTTTCCGGAGCATTCTGGGTTTGACTGAAGCAAATTTGTTCACTAATATCTAAAGTAAATACATCATTACCTTAAGCTTATAACTGCTTGTATGGTTAAATACTGTGTATTAGTGTGACGTTCTTGTTATTGAACTCAACAACAAATTTCTCTAAACCAAGATACTGTGTTTATATTATACTGACATGTTGATATTGGCAACTAATGACCATGTCGACCTGCTCTACCTCTTTTTTTCTTCCTCTTTCTCTTCTTTCACTCTGTGCAGATCGCGGCGCTCGCCGGCCCAGGTGGGAAGGTGGAAGTGGAGCAGAACTTTCTGAACAACAAACTGAAAACCATTACTGCTTACTTTGGCAATTTAATACAGTCAAAAACATAAAACCTTTTATTTTGACCTTTGACAGTCATTTATGTTAGCTGTACTTACTGCACTTAAATTGTACTGGTAAACATTATCTGTTTTGTAAAGCCATCGATGATGAATTTTACATAAAATGTAAATTTGTATGTGTTTTTGTGATGCTGCTAGTATAATGTTTAACTAGAACCGTTTTTTTTTTTCTTTTTTTCAGTGTTTATTATTACCTATTAAAGTCGATTTGAAGAAATAAAGGAAGTTTTAAAATAAAATAAAAAAATCTATATCGCAGTGCTGTGTAATGTTTGTATAGATACAAATATTTGAATTTATTATACTTGGAAAATGTTAATATTGATTACTCGTTTATATACCCGTATTTCTAACTAGTCAGCAGGTTTTACAAATATCTATTAAATTTGTCACAACCGTGAATGTAATGAAAGTATGTTCCTGTGAGATCAAACCGATATACTTTTTCTCCAAATACAAGCACATAGTTAACACTTGACTAGCGTAATGGTACTGTGGTTTTATGCAAACAAATAAAACAGAACTGTAATCAACTTGGTAAATATTGTAGCAGGAAGTTGAAAGAGCAGTTAAAGCAGCAGGCGTCCAGTCTCAGGTTCCTCATTCTCTGTTTGTGTGTGGAGCGTAAATGAGAGTAGCGCGCGCACTCGACGCTTATATCGCTCAGAAACTTGTCCTTTTAAATGAGAGTTGACTACTTTTTCTGACATTTGACAGGTAGGTAGACGAATTAAACTTCTTATCCGTTTTTAATTATTTCTTAAAGTCTGTTATAATGGTGTTTAAAGTACATATCAATAAAGTAACGTTTACCTGCATCTGTATCAATATCAACAAAGCTTACCTCCGTATATGCCTTTATTTCTAATATAGACATGCTTAAATGATGATTCAACGCTATGTAAAATAAGTTGTGACGGAAACTCGACAGCTGCTAAAATAGAAAAAACTGGTTAGCCTTGAATCATTTTCCTACCAAGTTATACTGTAAAATCTGAATAATTATTGACTCACGAATTTTTTTATGATCACTTTTAACTTCTCAGAGTGAGTTTTAAAAATGATTCACGAACAACATTACAAATCACAACATTTCCCTCTGGAAAAAGAAATCACTAATGAGATTAATATCGCAATCGTCTTTAATCAACTGCAAAAAGTCTCCGATTCGTCTCTTAAAGAATAAGACTTTAGCAAAAGTCTCCTAGAGTTTCAGACAGGATCTCTAGAATGTCTTGAACTGTGCTCAAAATTTAATTTTAAGTTTTTATAAGGCTATGTGTCTCAGAGATTTTAACTCACAACAGAGTTATCTCTCATTTGAATATTTATTATTTAACCTAAGGAATTTTAGGAAAAACATCTTAAACGGCAATAAAGTTGATAACATATTTCTCAACAAGGTTTAATATTTCTGTCATCATTAGACTTGACCGTTAAAATGACATTAGGACAACGTTATTTTCTTTCAAATATAGCATTTTCCATTTTACAGTTTGTGTATTCCATGCAAATAACATGTAAAATATATAAACTTCACGTAAAGGTCAGCAGTCTTCAAACGTCATGCTTTCCATTTTATTTTTTAGAAAAAGATGCTGAGTTTTTACACCATGACACTTGACCGGAGTTGTTAAAGAGACGCCCTTTTCAATATTTTGTTCTCAGAAATTAAGACTCTTCACTTTCTGTTCTCCTTCCAACCTCATATTTCAGTATCTGCGGGCAACAAAAACCAGAGCTAAAACGCCTAGATTAGGTTTCATCATTCAACAAGATGATCTTAAGGCACATAGCATTCTCATACAGACAGACTACAAACTGAAACTCCGAAGTAGCTGAGAGGTCTTTTGTGTGTCTCTGTCTTTCCTGTCTTACTGAACGCCCTAGAGACGCTGGACAGAGGAGGAAGTGTGCAGCCCCAGTGGCCTGCTTGCTCTCGCAGTAATCTAGCATTATAACCTTGTTACTAGTTTCCTGCTCACATCTAAAAATACTGCCACCTTAGTAGAGTCCAGCATGGCCACATACACGATTTCAACCTAGTGTTGTTCAGCCATTGAAACAACTGTAAGAACATTTCACCTTCAGCACAATGGAGGGCACTTGTATTTATTGTTTTACCTCTCTTTCTTCCTTATTACTTCTGACATCACAAGGATTGTATGCTAAATATAACATGCGGAGTTTGTTGAGCTATGTTATCCAGGCACTCGGACTTATTCATGGCAAATTGTTTAGGTTTTTATTTTAAATTGTATTAATTTTTTGGCTACTTTGGGAACTGCCTACTTTGGTCGAATGGCAACAGTGTTAAACTTTTCCTGAAATACCAGAGGATGTGGAAAGAATTGCCAAACAATCTTGTCAGAACTCCCAGAGGGAGGGCAGTGATGGGTCAGAAAATGGGATGTGTGTGTGTGTGTATGTGTTTGTGTATGTATATATATATATATATATATATATATATATATATATATATATATATATATATATATATAATATTATTATTATTATTATTATTATTATTATTGTTATTATTGAATAGCGTTTAAAAAAAATTGGGTTTATTTTAGACCTTCACTTTGCCATCTGTCTATCTATCTATTTTTTTTTATCTGTTTTTAATTGTTGTTCAAATTCTAACCTTGTAGAAAAGGAAATGAAGCAATTCCGTGTTTGCTGCTCATTGATATAAAGTCCCTTGCCTAAGAGATTTACGGTACATGCATTTCCTCCTCATAGTCCTATTAATGTTGCTTTGTTAAAGCTGACATCCAGCATTTATGACCCCTACAATGAACCTGATTTTAAGAGAAAATTATTACTTCTTCCCAATACTCAGCTTTATGAATAAGCAAATAAGGACATATTTTCAGTAGGGGAATTCCTTGGTTTCTTCCCTATGAAACTCTAACCTTAAATAGCTCTGCACCATATTGGCAGATGGTTTATATTTAACAGCGCATTGCTTTGATGGGTTCACCTGACCTTCCAGTGAGTTTTCCTAGCTGCAAGTGCTTCGCATAACACGTTGAGAGGGTTGGTTATTATTTTGAGGGCATATTGGTATTCATATGATGCTTCTTACAATGTTCCTGGCAATCTTAAACTGAGTGACTCCATGCTTCTCCTCAGTTGACCTGCTTGATAAGCACACGTCAACAAGAGTTCTTTATGACTTGGTTGGTCATTAGGTTCTACAGGAATTGCAATATGTTTTTTGTTGACTTTCATTTTAGTCCAAAGACTAAATCTATAGCTTTTAATGGTTTTTAACCGATCAGTTTAATGCTTGACATGAAACTGTGTTCATCATGAAATATGGCTTTTTAACAAATAAGAAAATATATATAGTTTCCACTCCCCAAATGTATTCAGCCCCTTTAATGTCATAAATAACAATAATACTTAATTATTATTATTATTATTTATTCATCATGTTATATATTTAATCATGTATACTAAAGAAATGTCAAATATATTTAACAAATGTTAATTATATTATGTTGTCATTTCATTGTAGTATGATTTGTATACATTTATAAATATGAATGAATAAATAAAAAATCTGCCGTGTAAAAGCAATATAATTGATATCTGTGTTCAGGGGAAGAGTATGGGTCAGGAATCTTCTCTGTATCAGTTTTTCCTTTAATCAATTTTAGTTATCTGTAAGCAGTGACATGCAAAGTTGTGTACGTCTTATGTATTATTATGTAATGCACTGTGGAGTTATTTTGACATAATAGTTAAATATTTCATGTTTGTGGTTTGTTTCGGTTTAATTCCAGTTTCTGCTCACATTTCAGTAAATGACAATGGGAAACCTTCTTCTTGCAGGAAACATGGGTTGTAAAAAATCCAAGTTGGACGGTGACCAAACTGGAGGTGTGCTTGAAGGGAACAAACACCAGCCAGTACGTACTGACCAAACTGTATATGTGAGAGATCCAACCTCCTATAAGCCTCATATAGTAAGTCGTGAGTAGTGATGGGGTGATGTGATGTGTTGACTTTCAAGGACTCTAAAGAGAAGGGTTCTGAATACTTCTAAAAGGTTTTCATGATTACATGATCATATGAAATGGTTTATTTCACAGAATAATCAGCCCTCCGGGCTCCTGCCTGGTCAGTTGTTCCAAAAAATGGAAGGTAGGTCTAATGAGCGTTATCCCACATTCTTAAGCTTTTGTAGCTTTCTTTTGTAAAATGTTTATTTATTTATTTTTATACAGAAAAGGAAAAAATAGTCATTGCTTTGTATCCATATGACGCCATTCATGCTGATGATCTGGGCTTTAAAAAAGGAGAGAAGTTAACGATTCTTGAAGAGTAAGTAAATGTGACCAGCTAATATTTTCCTTTGCCTGTTATCATGTTGATGTTGCTGTATGTGAAGTGTGATGTTTTTTTTTCCAGGCATGGAGAGTGGTGGAAGGCAAAGTCTTTGTCCACAAGAAAGGAAGGATTCATTCCTTCAAACTATGTTGCAGAAGCAGACACTATAGAGACAGAAGAGTGAGTGCTGCTCAGCGTGATGAATTACTGCACAAGTGTAACTATATATGTTTTTTATTGAGTTTTGTCATCTTACATTTTGATACATCGTGAACACAATTTAGATGGTTCTTCAAAGATATCACACGAAAGGATGCAGAGAGACAGCTGCTGGCGCCTGCTAACAAACCTGGGTCATACCTCATCCGGGAAAGTGAAACCTCAAAAGGTGCACATTGTTTACTGCCTACCAATGCCCTTTGTGGTAATATAACTTCATGGTGTAACATATTCTGCTGTGTTGTGTACAGGAAGTTATTCTCTGTCAGTCAGAGACGTGGACGCTCAGGGGCTGGATGTTGTTAAACATTACAAAATCAGATCTCTGGATAACGGGGGCTACTACATCTCCCCAAAAATCACATTCAATGACATCAACAGCATGATAAAACATTACCACAGTAAGTTCCGAGGATGCTGAGAAATAAATGATAATACACTTTAATGCTGCATATTTTTATTATATGAATGTATGCGTGTTTGCTGAAATAAGAAGGATGTGCAACATTTTGTCACAGAACAACAAGACGGATTGTGTCGGAAACTAGAGAAACCATGCGAGAAGCCGAAAGCACAGAAGCCTTGGGACAAAGATGCATGGGAAATCTCTAAAGAATCCATCAAGATGGTGAAGAAGCTCGGGGCAGGGCAGTTCGGAGAGGTGTGGATGGGTGAGTTAAGGAAATGAAACCCTTCAGCCTGACAATGATTTACAAATGATCTGGAATTCGCCCCGAAGTCACAAACATACATTTAGCCACCGAGTGTTTCCTTCATCAGAAGTCCATTACATGTTCAGCTTTGCTAAACCACAGAAAAGTGTCGCTCTCTTCTTTATGGTCTTGTTATTCAAATTCTCTCCGTCTCGCAGACCCCCCAAGCGCTCGATCAAAAAAACAACAACAGCGTTTTATGTGCTCTTCAGTGGGCTTAGAAGTGACATCCTTCGGTGTTTGTATCGATGAATTGACCTTCTTTGAACATGTGTAGGCTTATAGTTACTATCGAATTCTTTGAGCCATGAAAGCATTGACAGCTCGCATTCAAATCTGGGATCTTCCTGCTGTGGCTTCTGGCTGGCATGAATGGCTCCCTTATAGCTCAGGCTGATAGCACACAGAGCCTCGGCACAGACACGACTCTTATCAGGCCGTCCTGAGGAGGAAACTGCTATGCAACTGACGCAGGATTTGCATTTGGATTTCTTTTATTATTCATGTGCCTCTTTCCCCTTCAGCCGCCATGATGAATTGCAGGAAGCTGTCTTAGCAAATATACAAATGGCTCCCGACCGCCCGAGGCCAAGATGTTTCCTTTGGCGCCCCGTGACCTTGTTGGCACAGCGTTGCCAGACCTTAAACACACTTTAAGTCCGTATGATGACAGACACACTCAACGGGAAAGACTTCCTTCTGTTTGCCGTGCCCCACTTTGTTAACGTCTCAACAGAGTTTGACACAAACGATAAGATTTCAGTGTCCAGATCATTAATAAGAAAGTTTGTAAGTCTGTCATTTTGAGTGAACGGAAATGGCATTTAAGTGGAACATGATTTGAGCACACGCCGAAACACAGTGGTTAGTAACAGTCCCTCACATAGTGACACTGTCATCGCTTCTGAGAAATGCAGTTTTTGGACAGCAGTGAGTTGCGTGAAATTCTTGGTGAGAAAATGTAAGGATTGGGAGTAGTCTTTTAGAGCCGACTGACCGTCCCTTGATCTATACTGATGAACTCTCGGTTGCATGGCTGCATTTCTCGTTAGATTTCGTGTTAGACCTCGCTGTTTTGTGGCTGGACTGCGACTGTGGTGTTGGAACAGGAAGATTATTGAAAACCACAGAGAAGTGTACATGTTTAATGATGGTTTCTCTTTGTTCGCAGCGTACTATAACAACAGCACAAAAGTGGCGGTGAAAACGCTGAAGCCGGGCACAATGTCAGTGGAGGCTTTCCTAGAGGAGGCCAACCTGATGAAAACCTTACAGCACGACCGACTCGTGCGCCTCTATGCTGTCGTCACCAAAACTGAGCCCATCTACATCATCACTGAATTCATGGCAAACGGTACAAGAATTAGTGCTCACACTTTTTAAGGTCCATTAACAAACCAATAACTATGAAGTTTGCCTTAATAAACTCCTTATTTGCAGCTTAGTAATAGTTCTTAAAGTAGTTGATAAGTTTAGGTATGACATAGGATTTGGGAAGTAGAATTTGGTGATGTGAAATATATGCTTTATACGCACTAAAAGGTCAATATGTTAATCATATGCATGCTAGTAAGCAACTAGTTAATAGTGAGAATTGGTCCCTATAATAAAGTGTTAATGAAATACTCTTTCAATGATTAAATACTATGAGTTACAGTTCAAGGAAAGTGTAGTTGCAAGGAAATTGCATTCTCGGGGACTTTTATATAACGTTTTGTTTCTTCTTCTACAGGAAGCTTATTGGATTTCTTGAAAAGTCCAGCTGGCTGCAAAGTACAGTTACCGAAGCTAATAGATTTTTCTGCGCAGGTAAAAATCTCTTAAACCTCCATTTTCGTGTTTCTGAGGTAACAGGTTACAGGTTTTCTCGGCAGGAGGCTGACATCACATTTTCCATTAGTTGATGAAAAAGAGGAACAGAATCTTCTGTCAGTGCGTATTTAAAAACAAAGCAAAATCAGTCAGTCAGTCAGTCGTTTTTCTCAGAAATTAAAACTCTTATTAGATTAGATCTTATTAGACGAGTCTAAGTTGTTAGAATTTCTATATCATGTGACAACCATAATAATGCTGAGGTAACAAAGGAAAACAAACAAAAAATGGCTGGCTAAAGCATTACAGGCATCATATAATATTTAGAGTCATAACTAACTGCTTCAAAACATAAAAACTAAATCTGTGGAAGAAAATCTATTTTCAGAGCGAGTCTTTAGGACTTTAAGATCCCCTAGAATCAGATTTCTGGTGAAACGGTGAAACAGCACCAAATAGCAAAATTGCACATCCTGTTTTAGAGCGTGAAAGAGGATGCTGATGGGGAAGTGAGACACCATCATTTTCCCTTTGTTAAAGCAACTTTTACTCCGTTAAAATTAAGTGAGAAATGCGACTACACCCACTTCTTTTTCTGTTTTAATAAATTTGAAAATGTAATGTATTCCTACAATGGCAAAGCTGAATTTTCAGCAGCCATTACTCCAGTCTTCAGTCTCACATGATCAGATCTAATATGCTAATTTGTTGCCTTATTTCTTAGTATTATCAGTCTTTGCTATTATATACAGTTGTGCTGCTTAATATTTTTCCGAAAAAAAATTTCAGGATTCTTTGATGAATAGAAAGTTCAAAAGAGAGCGTTAACTTGAAATGTATATATTTTGTAACATTATAAACATCTTTACTGTCATATACGTTCAGTTTAATGTGTCAGCGTGTTTAAAAAAGTCTTATTGACCCAAATGTAGTGTATGTCAGTGATGCTGAGTTTGTGTGTGTTTCTGCAGATAGCTGAAGGTATGGCCTACATTGAGAAGAAGAATTATATCCACAGAGACCTGAGGGCAGCTAATGTGCTGGTTTCAGATAGCCTGTTGTGCAAAATAGCTGATTTTGGCCTTGCCAGAGTCATTGAGGATGACCAGTACACAGCCAGAGAAGGTGAGTGTGGGACTCCTTTCAGTGCTTAGGCAGCATATTGGATTGACACCTCTCCAGCCTTCTAAGCCTTCTATGCAGACTGATATTGTGACAGTTTTCCTGCATCAGCAGACCTGACTGATCTGTGTGAATTCTGTGTGTTCTGTGTCTCAGGAGCAAAATTTCCTATCAAATGGACGGCACCCGAGGCCATCAACTACGGTTCTTTCACCATCAAATCCGATATGTGGTCCTTTGGGGTTCTCCTGTATGAGATTATAACGTACGGGAAAAATCCCTATCCAGGTAATATAGTTGAGATAATGGCACCTTGATTGCATCTGAGTTTAAATAAAGCATTCCAGTTTTATTGAGAGGTATCAGCATTACTCCAAGAGAAAGCTGCAATGGAGTGGAGATAACGAAACAGATTCTTTTGTCAGGACTTTGTCGACATCTACTGGTCAAATTGTGTTAGATAAATTTAGGTGTTTTAGTTTCCATCAGTTGAATGCATCTGAAATGTGATTTGTCATTTTATGTAAATGTTACCAAATATTATTGCAAAAAAAAAAAAAAAAAAAGACTTCTATCCCGAGAAATATATTCATCTCTATATTAAGCTTAATTAAGGCAAGACACTATTTTGCACTTTTTTTTTTTTTTTTTTTGCTCTCATAACTTGTTTTCTTTTAGACTAGTGTAAAGAAAACATCCAAAATGCACATGTAATTGGTTATTTTATTGAAGTGTGCAAGAAATCATTACTTCAGTCACACTTACGTATACTGCTATTCAAAAGTTTGAGATTAGTAAGATTGCTTTTGTTTTTAAAGAAGTTTCTTCTTCAAGGCTGTATCAAAAATACAGAAAAAGGAACTCTAATTTTGTAAAATATTATTGCAATTTAAAATATATATTTTTAGTTAATATAATTTAAAATTTAATTTATTCCTGGAAAGCAAAGTTTATTTTTCATCATCATTACGCCAGTCTTCAGTGTCAAATGATCCTTCAAAAATTATTTTAATATCTGATTCATAATCAATTTTGAAAACAGCTGTGCTGTTTAATTTTTTTTCAGGATCCTTTGATAAATGAAAAGCTAAAAAGAACAGTGTTTATTCAAAATATAATTTTGAGTTACAATATACACTACTATTCAAAGGTCTGGGGCCATTTCTTTTCTTTTTTAAGAATTTTATACTTTTATTCAGCATGGATGTTAAATGAATAAAAAGTGAGAATGATAATAAAGGGTTGCATTATTAGAAAAGATTTCTATTTTTAAGAAAAGTTGTTCTTTTTAACATTTTATTCATCAAAGAATCAAAGAAAAAAGTTATCACTGGTTGCTAAAAAAATAAAATAATAATCAGCTCAACAGCATATTTAAACAAACATGTCGTCTTGTCTGTTGAATAATCAACTAGGAAAGTATGGTGATATCTACACTAGTCAACATTTGAAGTGATTTCATCAAAGCTGTCTTAAAACCTAAAACCATAATGCCGTCTTGTCTTAGGACAACTTTGATTAACTTTTTTGATCCACTTCAAATGTTGACTACTCTATTAGTTCAAATGAGTTACGCACCTTTGGCGTCTTGTCTTAAAAATGGACAAAAATACCTTTTTGAAAAGACATTTATTACTCAGTTTTTCTCGTTCTCTCTATCAGTCCACTTACCCTTTCACTTCCCTCTTTTGCTTACCCTCAGGCATGAGTAACGGTGAAGTCATGAGCTCTGTTCAGAGAGGTTACCGGATGCCCCGTCCTGAAAACTGTCCCACTGAACTCTACGATATCATGAACTCGTGCTGGAAGAGTAAACCAGATGACCGGCCCACGTTTGACTATATTCAGAGTGTGCTAGATGACTTCTACACAGCCACCGAGGGCCAATACCAGCAACAGCCATGAGGATGTACTGTTTCAAGATGACCAAGAGATCTGTGATTTATCTACGAATCAGTGTACTAATATGTAACTAATAATGGGATCAATCTGCTTACTTGTGTGTAAGCAAGGTTCAGATTTTCTATTTCTACTTCAAATTGAAGTTTTAACAACCTATTTGCTACTTTGCTCTTCTCATTCAGATTTCAATGGCTGCATTTCAATTTGTAAATCATTTTTATGTTTCAGCGTACCCTACCAAAAGTTTCATAGTCATTTTTACACATCAAAACATGTTTTTGTTTTTTAAATGAGGGGCTTGCAAACTGGAGTCTGTGGGGGGTGGGCTATTTTGAAAGGATATTTTTGGAAGTATATTTATTGTCAAAAGAGCTATACCAATACATTTGAATTGAAATAAGATGTTTAGTTACATTCACAAGTGCAAACGCTGAAAACGAACACTGCAAAACACTTGTCTTTAAACTATCACACATTTTCTTAAAAGGGTGTGAATAATTTATGAATTACATTATACAGCTGCCTTTATATTTTAGTAAGAGGGTCCCTCAAAAAGGAGCGTCATATTTTTTAAGCCTCTGGTTTAAATAAAAATAATCTTGATTTTTTTTTTGCATTACATAATTTAATAGCAATATTGATCATGTTACAATAATGAACAGAGCAATATTTTGTAATTAAACCTTTAAATTGCCTTGTATTTGATTAGCTTTAAGAGTGAAATGCTTTGTATATTTAAAATATTTTGTACATTTGTATATTATCTAGAAACCTAATAAAGTGAATCTTTTGTGATTGATAAAACTTCTCTGGGTCATAAAATACTGCACCACCAAAACTAAGGAAATGACATTGAAAGAAGTCTTCTTTAAAGGGATAGCTCTACAGAGATGAACAGAAAAAGAAGAAATTTGGAAGAACGTGGGTAACCAAACAGCTGCTGGTAGCCACTTGGGCATCTGTCATTGAGCCATCATTGTATGGAGAAAAAAATAGGGACCAGAAACTTTTGTGTTCAGCAGAAGAATTTAATCAATACAGGTTAGTAACAACGTTAGGGCGAGTAAATGATTCCATTGTTTTCATTTTTGGCTGAACTATCCCTTTAATACCCGTCCTCTGTAAGTCCCGCCCATTTATGCTCATGTGACCAATTCAAGATGTCCGCGCCCTTCAGATTGGAGGCGTGACGTCGCTAGAGACAGATCAAAACAGCTCGTCAAGTCTGCAAACTCTCATTCAACTCTTCCTTGACACTTCTTTGACTCTGCCAACGATGGATAAGGACAGTCTGATTCTGTGAGTTAATGATGAATGAATGCGTGTTATAATAATGTCATTATGTTTTGTTGTAGAACGAGATCAACTCCCTGACAAGAAAAATGAATTGTCTAATTCTGAATTATTTAATACGACAGGCATCTGTGTTAAAATACTTTAGTTTATAAAGCACCTATTGATTATACATACAAGCAGGCAACGTACGTAGTAGCTATTGTGAGGAAAAGTAACGTTACATATGCAGTTTAGTTACCGTAAACTGTTGGAAACTCCTATTCCTCAGCTGTCTAATCTAAGTGTCCGATAATAAAAAAAGAAGAAAATGATGAATTGCAATAATAATAATGTTAATGATAAATGTCTTCAATTATATCACAAAATATGTTCTAATATTATATATCCAAAGAGCATCTCAGTATTGATAATATAGTAATACAGTGTATCATTTTCAGATGTGACCCTGGAACACAAAACCAGTTTTGATGTTACCATTGATGTATGGTTTATTAGGAGGAAAATATTTGGACAATACAACTTGTTGAAAATCTGGAATCTGGAAGGTGCAAAAAAATCTGAATATTTAGCAAATTGCCTTTAAAGTTGATTCAGGGTCACAAATAATTACTAAAAGGTTTTATGAGCACTCATACTCGATTGTCTATTTATATAATTATATATTTACATTTCAATACAAATGACATACACTACTGTTCAAACGTTTTTATCATCACAGTTGAAAACTGCCAAATGCTTATTGTGGAAACATTTTTACAGATTATTTAAAGAATAGAGTTTTACTTAAAGTACTTAATTCTTTCAAAAAACAAAACAAACAAAGAAAAAAAAATCATACTGGCCACTGACAGCCTTTGAATGCTAGTGTTTATCTGCATGGCTTTGTAATGAAGACAACAGGGTGTGTTTTTTTGTGGCTCTCTCTCTGCACAAATGCTTATCAAGCTGTGAAGAAAGAGTCAACCGTTAGTCCCCTGATCTCAAAAGCCCTTATCTACTCTCTTCACTTGCTGCTTAACACATCTGTGAAACCTGATCATCTCGAGCAAAGGGAGGGCCTTCGGAGTACAAAAGATGCATGGAAATGAGTGTAAAGTAATGTCATTGAGAGATTTTGATGGCTGTTATCCATCCCAGCCCCAAAGACTTCCCAGAGCTGAAGAACGACACGTTTCTGAGAGCGGCTCGAGGAGAAGAGCTTGAGCACATTCCAGTGTGGTGTATGAGACAGGCTGGCCGCTATCTGCCAGGTATGTACCCATCCTATGTGATCTGTTCTTTTTTAATTCAGCATATGCAGTGTATTTACTATCTAGCATCTCTGTGGATCTGTTTACAGAGTTCAGGGAATCGAGGGCAGGGAAGGATTTCTTTGAGACATGCCGCTCTCCTGAAGCTTGCTGTGAGCTTACTCTACAGGTCAGCACCGCTGAACACCTTCATTCTTACCTGCTTCTTATAACACCGTGAGTTTTAACACGCTCTCAATTCTCTCTTTTAGCCACTCAGACGATTCCCATTTGATGCTGCCATCATCTTCTCTGACATCTTGGTGGTCCCTCAGGTGAACCAAGGGTCATAATTTGACTTCTAATTTACCGAATTACCCAAGAATATTATGTCTATTTCTATATCCAATATGTTTGAGCAGGCCATGGGAATGGAGGTTCAGATGTGTCCAGGAAAAGGCCCCACATTCCCAGAACCACTGAAGGAGCCTGAAGATCTGCAGAGACTAAAGACTAAAGTGGACGTGTCGTCTGAACTCGACTACGTGTTTAAAGCCATCACACTGACACGACACAGAATAGAGGGGAAAGTTCCTCTCATCGGCTTCACTGGAGCTCCGGTAAGAAAACCACGCTACAATCCTCACGTGTCTAAAGAGACTGCTTTAAAAATGCAATAAAAATGTATAAATTCTATTTTACAATATATTCAAAAATAAAATGGCTATTTTAAATTGTAATAGTATTTCATCTGTTTACTGTATTGTCAAATTAACGACATTAATGGTCTCATCTTCATCTTTTGTATCTCTTCTAAATGGCAGTGGACTCTGATGTCCTACATGATTGAAGGAGGAGGCTCCGTGACGCACTCCAAGGCTAAACGCTGGCTCTACAGGTATCCAGAGGCCAGCCACAAACTCCTGAGCCAGCTGACAGACGTCATCGTGGAGTATCTGCTCGGACAAGTGCAAGCTGGAGCTCAGGTGAAGAGAACGAGTGAATTGAGGTCGCAGGGGAGAATGCTTTAAAAATCTTGTTGCTGTTGTTTTTTTGGACCCAGAATGTATGTAATATTAAGTCAATTTTCACTCATTTCCTTTAGGCTCTGCAGGTTTTCGAGTCTCACACTGGTTGTTTGGGTCCAGTGGAGTTTAAAGAGTTCTCTCTGCCATACCTGAGAGACATTGCTCGCCGTGTTAAAGACCGGATCAAAGAATCTGGTTTGGACAACGTGCCTATGGTAAATAGTCAGTTTAATCTTTATCTACTAAGTCACACTTAACTTTATTAATATGTGGAAAACCGCAACATACGTGATTTATCCCAAGGTCAGAAACATCACCAGTGAAAAATAAATACACTTAAATGTATATGAAATACATTTATTTAATGCTAAGTACACTACAAATTACAAAGTTGTATAGTTATGTACTTAAAAAAATGTCCTGCAATTTACTTTTAGCATACTAAACTGGTATGATTAAAGTCTGCTAAATTGGACAGTCAAAGATATACTTGGTATATTCTATGGTGCGCTCTAAAGTGGAACCATTACAAGTATACTTCAGGTACACTTTACATATTATGCATTTAAAATCTGATATTATTCAAAGATCATACAATCTGCATCAATAGTGACATAATTAAGAAAAGTGCATTGTGCATAAGTAATATGCAAAGTAAAGTTTAATTCTAATTTTACCTTTAAATGTTTGTATCATGCACACTTGTGATAACATGATTTGCCACTAGTTGTCAGTATCAGATCAAGTTTTGTGAAAGTTTCCACTGAGACTCTCCTTCAGTGATCGCTCAGCTCCTCTAGATCTGTTGTCTTTTCTGTTTCATGTTCAGATTGTTTTTGCTAAAGATGGTCACTATGGGCTTGAGGACCTCTCGGAGTCTGGTTATGAAGTGGTGGGTCTCGACTGGACCATAGATCCGCGTTCAGCACGGTCAGTCACTGACATGTGATGCAGCATTAATGTGTGTTTTTCTGATATCAGTCTTATATTCATACAGCACCTTGCAAAGGTATTCACACTTCTAAACAAGTCTCGCTTTAAGATCCTTTACTGCAGTTTTGTTCCTTGATCGTATTATTTCAAAGAGTTGTATAGGTGTGATTTTTGGCCTCTTCTTTCAGGCAGATTTGCTCCAGATTGGTCAGGTTTGTTATACAGTACTTCATATTTCAAATAGTGTCACCGTTGGAGTGAGATCAGGGCTTTGGCTGGCTCATTATAAGACATTTTCTTTTTTATTCTTTCGCCCTGTTTTTAGGATCACTGTCGTAAATGATCAAGCGTCACTTTTTTTTAAACGGATTTTCTTTTACTGAATGTATTTGTACACAATACTAACAACACAGTGCTGTACAAAAAAATTAAATAGAAGAAATAATACAAAAAAAATAATAATATAATAGTCATCAACAAATGGAATTATTGAATTATTTATAGTTGCTATCCTAATTAGCAGTTAAATAGTGCCTGCTCTTCTTTTATACTTTAATCAATTAATTCAATTAATCTATTTCTAAATAAAAATGTATAATAATTAATTGATTCAAAATGTAGTTTTGTAAAGAGAACCAGTTATATTCAAAGTAACTTTTGGCTTTTTTTTTTTTTTAAGATCATGAGAAACTGTGATGATTGAATATTTCTCAGTGTAAGAACTTATATTGTGTGTGTTTGTGTTTTTCAGTGTCAGGACTGGAGGAAAAGTTAGTTTGCAAGGCAACATGGATCCCTGCGCTCTATACGCCACAAAGGTGAGGAAAGAAACCTCAAAACAACTCGTGACAGAATCATGGCTCCTCTGAAACCCAAGCAGTTCTCTGCATCACTACGCTGTAGAAGTGTTTGTGCTTCAAAAGCATTACTTTACTTCTGCTTAGTCCATTTCAAAATAAAGAGGCCATTTTGCTTTTACAAATTTAGGCCCGGCTGGAAATATGAGCCGTAAGAGCAGCTGTTTTCCACGCAGAGCTGTCTTTGGCTTTCATTGCTCGTTCATTACAAGCATGGCTTTCATAGCATTGTCTCAATTATTTTTTTCCACCATCATTTTAGAAGTTATGGGGGTTATGTTTAGCTCATAGATTTTGACCTGATGTATGATATCCAACTCAAACACTTCTCTTCATTAATGTGTGATCAGGAGCGAATATCAGAGATCGTGAAGAGGATGTTGGAGGGCTTTGGCACCAAGGGCTACATCGCTAATCTGGGTCACGGTCTGTACCCTGATATGGACCCAGAAAATGTGGGCGCGTTCGTAGAGGCCGTTCACACCCACTCTCGCCAGCTCCTCAACCGCAAATAAAACTCTAATCTGCTATCAGAAGACCTGAAGCACAGGAGAAACTACTTCTTTTTATTTCACACCGTATTGTTAAATATATAATATACTTTTTGATTTGAATAATTAACTTTCATTTAATAATTAATTAGTTAATAATTAATTTCTTTTTTTTCCTCCTAATGATTTTGTGGTGAAATGTGACCCAGATATTTCCTGACAGTCTTTTGAGAGATTCGCCTGCTCTCAACTCATCTCAATGATTATATAGTATTTAAGACTATTTTACCTACTTTTAATAATGGCTCCACTCTAATCCATCTAATCTTTAATATAATTTTCAGTCGAAACGCGTCTTTCTCGGTTGGATTGATGTGTTTTCATTAGAGCCGATGCACTGTACGATCACAGAAGAATGTGGATGGATGAAATCTGATTAAATCCGAAGCTCTGTATGGTTTGTTTTTAACGCAGTGCCATAGTAACATCTGGGCTGAGACTGTCTTGACTGGAATTGTGACTGACGCTAATGAACCTCCGAGAATGTGTGTACATATCAATGGCTGTTTTATATGACGCAAAATAAAGAGTGATCCTTTTAAGACAAACACCCCTCAGGGGGATTTCTCCGAGCTGAACGTTGCATACCTAAATCAGGTGCATCCGTTTTTTTTCTAGTCCCTTTGTTTTGTTTTTCTAGTCTTTCGGTGGGGGGGGGTTCACTCTCTTGATCTATGATTACTGTCTCTCTTACTGCGTTTCACATTTAGTATTAGAAATGTTAATCCCAGAGGACGTAATACCAAACGAGGAATAAGCATCCTGGGTAAGAAAATCCTTAAATCCAGTTGTTTTTTTGTTTTTGGGAGGGTGGGAGTGGGATTCCCCAGCAACACATCATGTGATGTTTTGAAGAACCTTGAACTTGAAAACAAGGATTTATTGGAATTGCTATACATTTTTCATTTGTATGAGTGCTGTCTGAAACCCGTTTGTGTACATGAAACGGCAGAGTTTTGATACCAGCTTGTGAATGTGTCATCCGTTAGCATAACAGAATGATTACTGATTCATTTTCGGTTAAAGTTGTTTACTGTCTGTTTTACAAGCTACCACGGACTGTAAATTGAAACAGCATGATGGATGTTTTTCCACACTTGCATACGGTCATTCAGTGTGAAATGTAGGCAGCTGCAGCCCTCTTTTACCCTCATCTACCGGTGCGCGGTGTTGCCAATGCTGGGAATGTCTGGCCTTGATTGTGTGTTAGGTGCTGTAAGCCCCGCTGAAAGAAGAAATGTCCTGTAATCAATTTGCTGATTAGTGTTGTTGGGTTTTGAAGCCCCTGTCGCTCGCCGCCAGTTTGTGTCCATGGAGCACAGCTGTGATTGGGGGGGGCTGGGCCCTTTTCCTAGTGAGGCACAAACGCATACACACACGTGCACACACTTATTCTGTGATACCTCAAGGGGCTCCTGGCATTATTTTTAATTGCAACAATGAATCCACTAAAAAAAAAAAGCTGAATTCCCCAAGGTCTCCTTTAGGAAGCCACAAGGGGGATGAAAGTGTGGGTTTGGGCTCAATCTCTCAGCAAATCAGCAGGCCTGAAAATCCAATATGTTCCTGAAGACAGCAGGCTGTACATCATTTGTCAGGTCCTGGCGCTATCACGGCTTTATCAGATAGGAGGGTTTTGGGGGGCTTGGCCTAAGATTGATTAGATTTTTTGGGAACTGATTTCAAGTCGTGGTCAGGATGGTGAAGTCCAACTTGAAAAATTGAAATGATTGATCTTTAAAAAGGTGTTTATTCTAGGCTGCTTTTCCTAAAATGCCATGTTCACAAAACCAAAGTTTGATCATGTGAGTGAATTATTGTTGGGCATTAAGGTCCATTATTTAAAGCAATGTATGAAGCACAACTTACTCAATACAAGCAGGTTTCTATCAGTGTTGCTAGGTTTTCACAACAAAACCCGCACAATTGCTACTCAAAACTAGCCGAATTGCGTTTCAAGGTGGTTCACCTGGTAAAAATATATTCCTGCTTTCCGGGGGTAATATATATGTTTTTGTCTGGGTTCCCCTGTTTAAATAATCATTTTAGGGGCTCAATATAATATTATCGGGGACACTTAAACCTCCGGACATGAAAAACAACCCACAGCTAGTGTTAATTTAGCCCGATTCCACGGGAAAACCACAGACTTGGCAACAATGGTTTCTATTGGTCATTGCTGCAAATGTGTGACTTGAATCCTTTGCAAAATCTGCATGGGGAAATATTTCACCCTCAAACGACGTTCCCAAATGTGTGTCACTCGGTGTACTGATCCTAATGCTTGAGTGAGTGAATAATGCAATGACTCACTCGAGAACATTTGTTACCACTAATGGCATATCATAATCTGCAGAAACAGATCCCCACCAAGACATTTTCTGACAGTCTGTAATGTGCAAACATGCTGTGTTTTGACTGACAGCTACACGCTAAATCCACAGTCACCGCTGCCTACTCTCTGAGCATGGCCTATACGGGATACTGTTAGAATGATTTCACAAAATGTACACACAGAAGAAACAACAGAAGATATGATATAATTGTATAAATAAAATGTAAACTACCATACTTTAATATACATGTGAATATAATACATTCAAATGCATTTATACTTAACTATGCAGTTGTTAAAGGGATATTGCACCCAAATACTAAAGGGATACTTGACCCAAACATTAAAATTGTCACCCTCATGTCATTCCAAACCCGTAAGACCTTTGGAACACAAATTGTGGTATTTTTGATGAAATCCGACAGCTTTCTGATCTTCCATAGACAACAATGGAACTACCACAAGGTCCAGAAAGGTACCAAGAATGACAACATATTCCTTGTGAAATCAGTGGTTCAACCAGACCATTGTTGTTTATGGATCAGAAAACTATCGGATTTCATCAAAAATATATTAATTTGTCTTACTGGTTTGAAACGACATGAGGGTGAGGAACTGACATATAAAAATAAATATAAACTGTCATTTTTAAAATTGCTAAATTGAGTGCCAAATGTGTAATATTAATATTATGTGACATAAGTGGTTCAACCTTAATTTCGTGAGGCTGTGAGAATACTTTTTTGTGTGCAAAAAAAAAACAAAAATAACGTTATTCAACATTTTCTTCTCTTCGGAGTCTTTGCCGTGAGTTCAGGAGAGTACTATGACGTGTGCATTCCTCTGCTTGTAAACAAGGCGCAGCCAATCTGTGTTCTCCATCAGAACACAGAAGGACACAGCTGGGAAGAGAAATTGTTGAATAAAGTTATTTTGGTTTTCTTTGAGCACAAAAAGTACTCTCATACCTTCACAACCACAGAACCACTGATGCATTTATAACCCTGCAGGCTTACTTGGTATTACATTTGCATCATATAACAAACAACTAGTCGACACCAGTGGGTGTTTCTGGCTGTGGGAGTATTTGACATAATCCTCTCCGACTGCCGTTATCAGTCTCTCACTATTTTCCCGTCTTATTGAAGAGAAAACCAGTGC
Source organism: Carassius gibelio (assembly GCF_023724105.1). Classification (NCBI taxonomy): domain Eukaryota; kingdom Metazoa; phylum Chordata; class Actinopteri; order Cypriniformes; family Cyprinidae; genus Carassius; species Carassius gibelio. Next base: position 17,566,395 of record NC_068397.1, on the reverse strand, counting down.
TTTTGGATTCTTGGAACTCCGCTCAGCCAAGCAAATTCGAGGACTGGAAGTAATTTGTATAATTTTACATTAACCGCTGTATTGTGAACATGAATTAACAATGAACTCATTAACAATGAGTATATTTTTAGATTTCCATAAACCTAGATTAATAAACGATGTACTTCATATGAAAAAAGTGCAACCAATTACACACTTCGCAGCTGTTCGGCTTGCTCTTTCATTCTGTTCCTCTCCAGATATGTTCCTCCTTCCGTAATCCACTACAGCTCTCCGTTCCCACTCAGCCCACCCCACCTCCCACCTAAAAAAAGTCCCAAGCTGCCCCACCCCTCCTTACCCAGTCTTCCGACACCCCAATTACAGAGGGATTCTGGGAAAATCAGAGCAGCAGAACAAAGCTCTGCAAATCAGCTCCCCTATGAACACAATATGTGATTACGCTGACAGCAGAACCTGCCATGCAGGGTGCAAAGGACAAAGCTTCCTCTCACTGCACAAACCTGCCCAGAAGCACAACAGTTCTCAGAGTTGCCTGACAGGCTCGTGTGCGCCATGACTACGTTTAGACGTCCTCCTTCTCATGATGGGCTGGGTTCTAATTAAAGAAAAGCCTCCGTAACATTGTTACACTTATAAACAACGCTTGTTTTCCCCCACCAAGCCCAACACCTACTCCTCGCTCCAATCTGACAGGCTCAGCCCGCGCTGGAAGCTCACAGCAAGGTGGGGAAAGCCAATTACTCGTCTCTTTTCCTGGCGTGTCACTTCTGCTAAATCACTGAGCTAAGGAAATGCCTTCTCTTTGCAGCCTGTCTTAACAGAGCCAACCCCATCCATATTTCAGCCGGCAGCACTGCCATGCTTGACAAACACTTACTCAGTGGTCCTCACAAGAGCGCGGGGCTGCACCGGGTCCAAGACACAATGAAGAGCAGCAGCTGTGAGGGACCCTGATGGATGGGATAGTTTGTATAAGCAGGCCCAAAGAGCATTGTTCCTGTCGACTGCATCTCTAACACAGTCGATCACTCTGACACGAGGTTTTGCTGGAGTTTATTGTGATCCAGACGCTGAGTTTCTAAAGAGGAGACAGGAGGAGAGCTGGAGATGTAGTCTGGACAAGATGTGTGGTAGTATCAAGCTTTTTTGGCTAACTGTAGTGAGATTTCTGAACTCGTGAAACAAAAACTGGAGATTAGCATACAGATCAGCATAGGCGTTTGAAACTTTTTAATGCTTATTCGTCTGAAGTTTGTTTTCTCAGTATTTATGTTCTGGGGGAAGGGATTTAAAAAATCTCCTACGCACACTATAATTCTTTTTTTTTCTATCGTAAATAATATAATAAATATCATAAACATTATTGCATTATAAAATAACTGTTTTCCAGTTGAATATATTTCCTATTATGACAAATCCATTACCCCAGTCTTCAGTGTCACATGATCCTTCGGAAATAATTAAGATATGCTGATTTGGTGCTCAAGAAATTTGTTATTAATGTCAATGTAGAAAACAGTTGTACTGCTTAACATTTTTTTTTTTTTTTGGTGAAAACTGCTATATTTTTTTTCTTTGATTTAAAATAAAGTTTAAAAGAACAGCATTTGTTTGAAATCATTTTTTATATATATATATATATATATATATATATATATATGAAAATGGCTGTCACTTTTGATCAATTTCTATGTATTTGCAGTCCTAGTACCTGTAAATGATATTGCAAGGGGTTCATATAATGGGTTTATCATCTACACACAACTATGTGGTATCACTGGACTGTAACAAATTAAAATAAAAAAAAATAATAATAAACTCTAAGAGAAAAATACATCAGGAATAAAAGATGGACTTGATCTAGCTGTATATAATATTCAGTTTAAAAAGAGGCAAAGACGTGTCTCACACTTTATTCATAGAAAAGCACTGAAATTCAACACAAATCATATAAAATGGTAGTAGCATTACATAAATAGTAATAAATTTTTGTTTATAGACATTAGCTCAAGAGGTTGCACAAACAAAAAGTGTTGATGAACTATACTTTTGTGGCAACAAATACTGGATACCTTTTTATAATTCAGTAGCACAAAGAGGCGACAAACACTTTCCCTTAAATTAAAACGAAACAAAATCAAACAGTAGATGAACTAGTGAACAATCTCTACCAGCGATTATTTTTTTCCTTCTAAACTCTAGGGACAGATCAAAACACTGGTACAGTTAACACATACAGACACTTAAGAGTATGGAAGAGAGAAATCAAAAGCCAGAGGAGGTTATTCTCTTTTTGTAATGCCATTGGACCAACTAGTTAGCTACAGAAAATGCTCTCTTTTTTTTACTTTTTTTGTTTGTTTTTGTAATATTTTTTTAATTATTTTTTTATAATCAAACAGGCAGCACTATTATCATTCTGAAGATGTGATTATATATATATATATATATATATATATATAAAAAGTAAATTCCCTAATCTGTGACTTTCTCTCAGGTCCATCCACTGAGCTCCCCGACAGAGCGGTTGAGGAACAATGGCTGCATAACGTGACTAACACCTTGCTGTTCGAGTATGCCACAGCTGAGGCAACTATTATGAACTCTAAAGAAAAAGAAAATAAAACCTCTGTGAACAAAATGAACCAAAAGTGGAAACCAGCAAACCATTTAAATGAAAGTGACCAACCTTAAACCAACAACACAGAGAAATCTCCTCAAGATTTAGCCATTAATGAAGCATCCGTCAAAGTCTCGATTAGGCAATGGTAAGTCGCAACCTCAAAACAGACCTTACTGCCCTCAAAAGCCCCAATACAAGATAATCAAAGCGAAGGAGAACAGAATAGCAGATGCCCTTCATCCTTGTTCGGGCCAGTCGAAGGTGTAGGTCCGTTTTCTCTGTGCTGTACTCCACTGACATTGGCAACACAATGTCCTGAAACACATGCAGTGCTTTCAGAGAAGACTATAAGGCTTCAAAGTAAAGAGTTGTACATCGATCAAAGGCAAAGACCATCCAAACTCGAAGCTCGTGCAGATTACTTTACTTACAAGATACAAACAGTTGAATTTTGGGAGAGCGCCCCCACCCCCCGAGCCAAACAAGGAGAAAAGACGGAGGAAGATCGGGGTGAAGAGGGCAAACCGTGAAGTGGTTCTGCATAGTCTGTTCATAAACATTTGTCCCCTCCTTTCTTCTTCTTTACATGCTTCCTCTTGCAAAAAAAATGTATTACAAAAAAACGAAATAAAAGAGGATACAAATAAAACAGTAAGTCAGAAATGTACACAGGAGCACCTGAGAAATGTTTCTGAAGTCTTTCCTCATACGGTCGTCACATTCCCAGCCCAACAGATTCAAGTATCCCAAAAGAAAAACATACAGTTATCATAAATAATTATAACTTTACAATTTTTTGAATTGACACTTTCATATTTACAATATCTTAAATGCTTATGCTACTATTTTTTTTTTTTCTGTTTTGTTTCTTTAAGTGATTCCCTGAGAACGGAGTTGAGCATCTCTTTTCTCGTTTTCCTTCAGATGGAAGCCGCGGAGTGCATTCTAAGTGTTCGGATCCTCTGGGGCACTTGTGGAGGGCGGAGGTCATGGAATGTGGAAGATATTACGGTACAGTTTAAAGCCAGCTAATTCCTCGCTCTGCCAATATAGCTGTTTTTGTCCAATGTATCTATACATTTCACCTAATTTGTACACAGTAAGTAACTGCTGATCCGAATGCGTCATGTAGGGGATGGAATTTAATGAAGTGCTAGTACATATATATTATTACTGCTACTCAATCTCACAAGTCTTTTTGTTTCTGTTTTCGTTTTTCCACTGAGAGGTAACAGAGAAACATATATGGCTGATGTTGATGGGTAAATATCTCGGTTTCATTCAAGCTCAGCAATGGAAGGACCGAGCGCTGAATTTTCCAACAGAGAATAAGATGAGCCAGCCGATAGAAACAAACACAGGAGAGAGGGGAGGGCTCACGTCTTGTGGCTCGCTCGAGTCGTGGTTGGGAGGTTCGGCAGAGTGTAAGTTTGAGGTGGTGTGCCCGTCTCACTCTTAAAATCAGGCCTTTTCCAGAAAGAGAGAGAGAGAGTTAAAGCTGATCTGTAAAATACGATTGAGGTATGAAAATAACACTGTGTGCGAGTGTTTCAGGAATGACTGTTTTGATCTGAGTGTTCAAGCCCCTTCCAAAACCGACCAAACACCTCCCCCACGCTCCAAATTTACCACTATAATCATTTGGTTTCTCTTTATGTGCCACTTTTACATTTTTATCACAATATCTTGATTAAAACGAAATCAAGAAATGAACCAAAACAAAAACATAAATGGTCTTAATTACAGTTGTTGTTCTCCCCTCCACAGGTTCGACCTGGTAGAATAACTTAGTGAACAGAAATTGTTCGCAATAATAAAAAAAAAAACGAGATGAAAACAAATGAACGAAACTTAAAATTTCACCAAAGGTGACCAAAAAACAAAACAAAAGGAAGGATAAAATAATGCCTTAAATAAACGGAGTGAAAAAAGCGAACGAGTTCCCCGCAATCAACCGAAACGTTCCCGTACCAACATCATGAGTTTCTTCTTGCCCTTATAGATCTGTTTGAGGTTGTCTATAAACTGGGCGAACTGAATGTGGCCGTCTTGGGCCAAAAGGAAGGTCTCGCGTGCCTTACTAAGGAACTCGATGAACTCTCCGTAGTGGCGCGGGCTGATGTGCGTGAGGCGGGAGTGGGTGGTGTTGATGTAGGCGCTGATGGTGGCGTCCAGTAGCTGTCTCAACGGGGCTTTGTCAGTGCTCATAAGCTTGCCCGAGTTACGTCTGCCAGGGATGCCGGCCAGGCCGGGGGCCGTCATTGTGCAGCGCCGCAAAATGTCCGAGAGCACCGTGGCGCAGTGAACGCTCTTGACCACCAGAGGGATGATGGCAGCCAGCTCGTTCTTGCCCAGCGAGTGGCTGAGAGCACAAGCCCACAGCACGTCGTTGATGGCCGGATGCGTGTCTTGGTTGTAGGCCAGGTTCAAGTGGGTCATGGCAAGAGACGCCAGTTTGAAGGCTCGAAGGGGGTAGCCGCGGTGCTCCATGTAGCGGGCGATGGTGAAGAGCTGAGAGTAGGTCATGCCCGTGGAGGCGGCGTCGATGACTATCTGGTAAGCCGTCTCGAAGGCAATGTGGTCCTTCTCGCAGAGGGTGAGGGCGGACAGGGCGCAGTTTTGGGGGTCCTTCATGGCGCACTGCAGGGCCAGGGTGCGCGCGCAGCTGGCGAGCTCCTCCCGCTGTGGGTAGTCAAGGCTCAGGCGCAGGATGGTGTTGTGGGACATCACTGTGGCGGCCACTATGCTGGTCGCTTCGGTGGGGGTGAAGAGAGTGTACCAGCTCTGCAATATGCTAACCAAAGCTCTCAGACCTGCGATGAGACAAAAGAATCAATCAGAACAAGTTTTGCTTGTGCTTCTACATGCATTTAGAAACCACATGATAATCTAACCAAGCCATTCAACTTATCTCCAATATCAGGGAAACAATCGAGTGTTTAAAGGATTAAATACACATTGGTTGTCAGTTGGAGAATGCGCAGAGCTCAACTGTAGTCCGATTAATGTGCATACATGTTGGACAAAGCTGAGCTACAGTCGCATTATTTAGGTCAGTTAGTTTGAGTTAGACAAAATGGATTTCAGTCAAACTGCAGGGTTTACAGGACATTTTAAACAGACAAAACTATTAAAGTGCATGTCAGTGTCTTAATGAAATGGCTTTGCATTTAAACCTGGCAGGTAAAAAATAATAATAAAAGAAATCAGATTGATACAGACCGACTTCAGTAGCACATGTGACTAACCAACGAACCATCTCCCGCCGCCTCCAGTTTAGTGTGGAAAGAGTCATCCTCATCACCTGCAGAGAAATGTCATATTGCATTAGACACACAAAAGATTAGTGTACTGGAACTAATACACACAGTGTACATAAAAACACCGAAAACTATTCAAAACAAGGCCATTATCTAAAATGAAAAAATAAAAGGTTCAAACTGTAATGATATTTCACAATAGTACTGAATCTGTACAACATGCATACTTGGTGTAGGATCTCGCATGTGAACACACTCACCGATGAGCAAAATAAATCAGACACCACATAAGGATCCAGTTAGATTTACCTGAAGGCCGAGCTCCAGTGCTACATTGAGCAGTGTGATGTCAGGAGGGTTATCTGCAGGAGTAGCGATCTTAAAGGCATCCTGGGCCAGTTTGAAGATGAGGGAAGAGGAGTGGATGTGCTTCTGAATGGCCTCCAAAACAGTCCGCAATCTCAACATGTCACCTAAGACACAACACAGACTTCTCTTAGCTAAACACTGGCACAGCACATACAAGTTTGTTTAAAGTGAACCTCAGATGACTTCCGAGTGTGGAGCACTCACCCTTAGCAGCAGTAAGCATGGTGGAGGCCAGTTCACACTGCTGAGACTCCAGGTGGCCCAGTGTGAACCAGCGTGGATATCTGCTGGGCACTATGGAGATGCCATGGTGAGGGTGTCCTACGTCACCAGAGGGAGCCGTGGACTCCAGCACTGGAAGCCTGCAGCAAACAGGATTATTCTGGGTTAGTCACATATAAGACTCTAGTCATTCACATAGCCCATAACAAAACTGCTATATATATATATATGCTTAACACTTTTTTCCATTTATTTTCTTGTAGTCTTTCTAGATTCAGTTTACCCAGACATGATTAGCAGAATACTGTGTGCTATTTTCTGCTAGCTCTGAAATGGCGCTCTACGCTCTGCTACTCCTGCCTGAGTGAACACATTAGACCACACCACCAGCTCAGACTCGCAGAAGGTGCGCAGAGGGAGCAGTGCTATTGATTGTGTATTAGAGAGGACTGTGATGAGCTAGATTCGGATAATGATGCCTCAGTGCAGATATACAGTAATAAGGTCCCATAGAGGCTTTATAGGGCTTGAATCAGAATGGGTAACACACAGTGTGGAGATTCAGTCTAACGTGAGGTGAAAACAATGCACACATTTCGTATGAACATGAGAAACAAGAAATTTTTTTTTTTTTTTTTACAGTTTTTATGTACACTATGGTTTAAAATAGTAGTTTAGGTTGGTGTTTTTTTGTTTTTTTGTAAATCAACTTTAATTCAGAAATGATGCATTCATTTGCTCTAAACTGACACTTTTCAACCTTGATGATGATAGCAGCAAATCAGCATATAAGAATGATTTCTAAAAGACCATGTGACACTATACGGAGTAATGGCTGCTGAAAATTCAGCTTCAAAATCGCAGTAATAAATGACATTTTACAATTTATTAAAATAGAAAAGTTATTTGAAATCATGATAATATTTCACTATAATAAATGTTTAACTATGTTTTATCAAACATATACAGCCTTGGTGAGCATAAGAGACTTTAAAACCATGAAAAAATATTTGAAAGAGGACGTTTGTGTGGGGCATTACAAAGGAAAAAATTAAAATAAACTACATTATTTATAACACAGCCATTTGCTACTTGCTAGTAAGTTGCAGGCTTTTTAAGGGAGAGGGACATTTTCATCCTAGACTGAATCTGATTGGACTTCAGTACAGTACATCATGAAACGACATCCTGTTTTGGTCTGTTTTCCCACATTAGAAAGAAAGTGATTTTTGCAAACAATCAGGATATTAGCATATATATAAGCCCTATATATATATATATATATATATATATATATATATATATATAAACCCTATAGATAATACACGTGGACTTTGGATGGAGAGAAATAGAGTCTCACCTCATTGCACGAAGGCCCAGTTTGTATGCTAGGTCTGTGTCGTGTGGCAGGAGGGCGGTGAAGAGGTATTTGGCAAACGTGTGCATGGGAACGCTCTCTCTGTGGATGACCTCCCCCAGACCACTGAAGGGACCACCTGGACATATGGAGAGAGAGAACAGCACATCAGAACTGCGCTGTCCATCATATCAGATCGCAGGCTTGAGTCGGGCTTGATGGACAGGAGGCTGGTGAGTCAGTGAGGGCACACGCAGCAAGTGGGGAGAGAGAAATCTGAGTGGAGCGTATCGCTGGGACGGCTGGGGAGGACGATGAGAAGGCAAACAGGCGGCAAGGCCTCATGGGCTTTGACAGAGTCTGTCCTCCCTAGTAGCAGCGCAGATGTCTGCTCTAAGGTTACACCGCGTGTCAGTGGGAGGCTCAGATGCAGGGTGGCCTGTTTTGGGGAAGGGAGTTGGGGACACTGCAGAGGCCAGCCTGCGGATCTTTTTACAGGCATAGCACTCCATCGCTCTCTCTCTCTCTCTCTCTCTCTCTCACACACACACACACACACAAACATATATATATCCAGGCTAGAGATAGTGGAGGAAAAGATAAAAGTAGACAGCGATCCACATGGGGAAAAAAGGTTGTGGGAAAAGCAAAAGAACAGTGAGGGGAGGAAACAGCTCCACACAGAGAGGATGGGGCCTACAGGGTGATGACAAGAGCAAAAGGTTCTAAAGTAGACGTAATATTAAGAACAATGAGTTTGTACCTTCTAAAAGGAGGATGGCTTGTTTGCGGAGTGTTTGCACTAAAACGTCATCCAGCTCCATCTCTTGCAGCTTGGCCACGATCTGCTCCTCGTTTCGACACACCTTGTCCTGGGCGTACAGGCCCTCGGGCATTAGCCGCTGCTGCCCCATACCCATCAGCGCCACCTCTAGCGCCAGCGCCAGGTACGACTCCCCTCCATCTGGACATCCCCACACCGGCACATGCTGGTACACTGGAGGCTTGGGCTCACCTGAATCTATTTGGACACAAAGTGGTGTTTGTCACTTTACAGCTTGTTGTACAATAAAGACATTCTAGGAAATAAGGCAAGTACATATAGACTACCATTCAAAAGTTATGGGAAGGTATGATTTTTAAATTCTTAAAATGAAATAAGTCTCTTACGCTCACTAAGGCTGTATTTATATAATTAAATGTACAGTAAAATGGATATTGAGAAATATTACATTTTGACTACATTTTCACTTACTACAAAGAAAAGTTTTTAATTTCATATTTTAATTATTTTAAAATTTATTTTTTATTTTACACTTCTTCAGCCTCCAGTGTCACATGATTCTTTAGAAATCATTTTAATATGCTGATTTGGTGGTTAAGTAACATTCCTTAAGATTGTTGAAAAATGAGCTGCTTAATATTTTTGATACTTTTTTCGGGACTCTTTGACTAATAGTGGGTTCAAAAGAACAGCATTTATTTTAAATGTGTGTAACAATTAAAAAATAAGTAATAAAGATTTGCGGTTATAACTTTTAATTGATTTAATGCATCCTTGTTAAATAAAAGTATTTCTTAAAAAAAAAAAAATAATAAATAAAAAAAAAAAAAACTGTTACTGACCCCAATCTTAGATAACATATAAAAACACCACAGACTAAGTCATCTGTATCAGTGTCTAATGATATCTGTACCAAAACTGAGAAAAAACACCATCTGTTCGGTAAGAATTTAGACCCTCATCACCAGCTCACTTAAATCCCCCTGGCAAATTTATCCTGTTGGCCAATTCTGTTTGTACAGTGGGCAGCAGACAGGGATCAATGGGTTCACCGCCATCTTGCTACACTGGAAAACAACATCTCTATTGGTGTCTCACAATCATCCCACACAAAACAATTTGACCAAGTTATGGTGCACTATCCAGAGCCCTGGTTTACAGTAAACCACATAAGTAGTAAAGCAGAGGGGTTAGAGGGAGCATTGTTTTGGCTTTCCACACTGCTGCCGCCGCTGCTACAGCTGCTGTTGCTGGTCCTGCTAAGCTAAGATCCTGACCTTCGGATGTTCTGATTGGATAAAACCAAGAGTCCGCCCCCATCCCAGCACATGCCAGATGTTTCCAACTGTGCAACAGAGTCAAACAAAGAGCTATGCTCTCTAGCACACATACAAACATACAGAGTAATGCACAAGAGGCGCACACACAAGCCAACACGACCGCTGCAGCGCCGTGGCCAAAAGGGGAGCGCTACGACGGAACCAGCAAACAGATACGCACAAAACTCCCAAGTCACAGTACCATTTGCCAGTATTATTCAGGCAAACAATGCCTCTCTGTGGGTTACTCACTACAGGAATACAATAGCCGACACTTTCCATTGGCCTGAGCTTGGAGGGATGTATGGAATGCAAATGCTGATTGATTTTATACGTTTTACACCACTGAGTGGGCAGAATGACCTTTCTGATACAATAGCACCCCTTTAACACTGCTCAGAAAAGGAGGGCAATTGTAAAGAGCGAGGAGATGGGGCTCCAGCAGACTGAATGAAGCTCTCAAAGACAGGCCAGTTGCTGAGTGAGGAACCAAATAATGCCCAAGGCGTCTCTCTCTGAGAGTCGTAAAGGACAGAAGCCCAATGACAGCCTATAATTGTGTACCTCCGGTATCCATGGTATTGTCATCCTCCACTCGACACGTCTCCGTGAGGGTGGCGAAAAGGCAGCCAACGGGATCGAGGGGATGGCCCACCCAGCCCTCCAGATTGGTGGTGTTGGTCATTCCCCTCTGCAGCAGTTCTGAGGACACAACGGGAGATACTTACTTGTATTAGGGACATATGCATCAATATGTAAATACCTAAATTATACTATGAAACAAGCACGCTCTTTAATTTTAAAAGCACACATGGCTGTTCATAAAATTTCTGTTCACAAATTAAGAGTAACTGTAGTTTTCTTTTAATGTCTACACATACACGTAGAAATGGTCACTATTGAAAAGATAACGCTTCTGATTAACAATAATGAATTTGTCTTGAGCATTAGAAGCAAGGCCGTATGTTATGCACAGCAGATCAGTGTGTGTTACCTTTCTTCTGATGCTTGTATATGTCTAATTGCCGTTGCTGCTGGAGCCGGAGGGTGTTGATTATAGCAACAGCCAGTCGCAAGGCTTCTCTGGGGTAACCATGCGAACGCAGAGCATCCACCCTGGCGCATGCTGTAGGCACGTGATCTGGAACGAGTCACGTGATACAGTATAAACATGGTGGGGTTCTTTTAAGATGGGATGGTTTCAATATCAGACAAAACTGTAATGGAAGCTCATGCAGAAGTGAAATCAGACCGATTACAACACACGGCAGGAAGTGTTTTACTGAGAGTGACATTTCCTCTCAGACTTAAGGTCCGTTACACCAAGAAGGAGAACTAAGTGATAACCATAACATTCTGTTTATTTTGAAAGGGTTCGTTCACCCTAAAATGAAAATTCTGTCATTAATTACTCAGCCTCCTTTTCTTCCAAACTAGTAAGATCTTCGGAACACAAATTAAAACATTTCTGATCAAATCCGAGAGCTCTCTGACCCTCCGTAGACAACAGTGCAACTGCAGTGTTCCCAGATCCACAAATGTAGCAAGGACATCAGTAAAATAGTCCATGTGACATCACTGGTTCAACCACAATTTTGTAATTTTTCAGCATAAAAGCGCTGTCTACTGAAGGAAAACAACGATTTAGTCTGATTACATTCTGGGTTACTCTCCAAAATGGTGGTTTAATTATGTTATTATTGTTTTCTTTGCGCATTAAAAAGTATTCTCATAGCTTCGTAAAATTTCGGTTAAACCCCATGATGTCACATGGACTATTTTACTGATGTCCCAGCTACATTTGTGGATCTGGGAACATTGCAGTTGCACTACTGTCTATGGAGGGTCAGAGAGCTCTCAGATTTGATCAAAAATATCTTAATTTCTGTTCTAAAGATGAACGAAGGTCTTACAGGTTTGGAACGACATGAGGCTGAGTAATTAATGACAGAATTTTCATTCAAGTTAGTGAAACTTAAAGTGCGTCATCTGTTGATTTAAATGTTCAAGCACATGTCGATTCTAAATGGCTGTCAATAGTTTTATTGCTCTTCAGCTGGAAAAAAAATTGCAATGACATCCGTACTGTATCCATATTTTTATAGCTGTAGTATGGACTTCCCTATTCTCATATAATTAGAGTGATTATTAAAACTTTATAGTGGCGTGAACATGTCTTTATTGTTCAGAGTCTGCTGTAGGAAAAACTTGCATTGACCGGCTGCTCTGAAGAGAATCAGCATGGACAAACATAGCTTGAAATCCCGGAGAAATATGTAAATGCATACCTAGCCACAGTGGCAGGCCCTGGGGGTTGAAGAGCAGGCTCTCTCCCTCTCTCTGGTAGGCCGGGGACATGTAGAAGTCACTACTGATGATTCTCTGCAAGTGACTATCCTGCCAGTGCAGGTCACAGGCCTCCATTGCTCTCGTGAACACCGTTCTTCTAGGCCGGGCCAGTGAGTCTACGCAGAGTAAAACATAGGTATGTGAGCCCCAGACACTGAGATAAGTGGATCATTTCAGGTCTGGATCAACTGATCAGTGGCTTACCCTGAGCCAGGTTGCTCTGTGGCAGAGCGTTGGTGATGTTGGGCAGCTCACTGCCGTAATTGCCGTCCTCTAGAGGGCAGATGTCCATGTCTCCCCATTTCTTCAGCTGTCTCAGCCAGCAGCTCTTCTCTTCACTTTTACAGTGCGGGTTCAGCACGATACACACCCACAACGCACCTGCAAACCCACAGAGCAGAGTCGTCTTTATAGCTGAAGTGTGGCTTATAAATGATCAAGGGAGAAATTAAAAAGGTAAAAGGAGCATAAAAGGATAAAGAAAGGAGATTTTAGGTTGCCACTTTTCCCATTTTTATACACTTTTTAACTGGTTTAGCTTTGAACACCGCTTTTGATTTGCTCCTAAATGTGAAATGGAAAATCGGCGCATTTAATAGATGAGGCTCCAGTGCATCAATGTCAAACACTGGCACAGGGGATCGTATGAAATTCGGCAGGTGTAGGGTTTGTCTGGTGGGCTCGTGTAACTGGCGATGTCTTTTTGTTTCTAGGTAACAGATGGCTGGCCTGCGTCTTTTTCCATTGCTGTCATGTACACGCAGCCCTGATTGGCCAAATTGCTGAGCTCCGGCCAATCAGCGTAGCTGTCAACTAAAACACTGAACTGTCTTGCACATTTATTAGACGCTCCGGTCACAGTGACTGCTCTTGCAAAATCCGAATGCTCGGTCAACTTGGCAGGTGCGCCTTGTTTACAGCTACAACCATTTCGAAGGAAAAGGAAGCCAGAGACGCAGCTCTCAAATGAGCCTCTTCAGGATGTGCTCTCATCAACCTCTTTAAATGGCCGGATCAATAGGAGGCAGCTTTAAAGCTCATTGATCCTGGCCCTTTCATGCTATCTGGATAGAGGTGGGCGGCCGGTCCTCTGCATGTGCCGCAGACTAAGTCAGTCGTGCGCTGATCCACTTGCCCTGACTGAACTGCTGCAGGTCAGACGGTGCAAATGCACGAATGTGCTTAAGGCTAAGGATATTGAACCAAGGAGCAAAAGAGTAAGTACTAATGATTAAGGTTTACAGAAGAGGGATGAGGATGTATACGAAATACGAGACAGGGCTAATTGTGCTACGCTGTTCAAAACATGTGATTTGGCCTTGTAGGACATTTTCCTGGATCGTCATGTGTTGTTGATAAAGGAACCGCATTATATTAAACATCCATAGTCCAAACCTTCTATCTAACCCCTAAAATCTCTGATTGGTTGATGTTCCAGAATGTTTTTTATCAGGACAAACAAGGATGGTGACTGAGAAACGTGCCGTACGTGTTAAGAAGAAAAAGCTCACCCAGCTCATCCCAGAGTTGTCGGCATTTGTCGGTCATGCCTGTGCCTTGTTGGCGCCACAGAGATAGACGTGGGTCAGCCATGAACTGCTCCGTGATGAGCGTAAGCATCCGCGCCCCGTTTGAGTCGCGCATCCTCAGCATTTCCCTCACCTGCACAAAAAATCCTGGTTTAACCTCAGGCATCACGTGCAGGACTAACACACACCTGTATCTAACAAAAATCAGCATCATATTTTGAAGAACAAAGCAAGTCATTAGTACATACAGCATCTTAAACAGTGAAAACAGCACAAGTGTTTTAGCTGAAAGGACTGCAAGATGGAGAAGCTTGTGTATGCGTTTGAGCACTATATTCAGCATCAATATTAAAGGCTGTAGTGCAGTCCTTCAAATCTTCAGATAACAGACAGGTAAAGCAATGAACTGCGCTGGCTATTGAAAATAAGAGGCAGCTTGACATTTAATTAAAATACATTGATTTAAATGGGCCTCCTAGGATTTCATGGGCCCATAATTCACCATAATAGCACATTTCGCACTGAGCATTTCACACACACATAGACATAGAATGCGACAGTGTCTCACCTTGGCAAACATGGAGTTGAGCTGCTTGCCTGAGCCATAGTATCCTCCCTGAGAGAGGAACTGCTTGACCTGTTCCCTCACTTGCTCCTCGTCCAGGTGCCAGCAGTTCTCATCATCAATACTGGCCCCTGCTGTGGGATCCGGGGCCCCTGGGAGAGAAATACACCCGGTTAACTTTGGATACTTTCAGCAATAACATATATCATTTATCAGTAAAAATAAAAAAAAAATAAAAAAAAAGCTTGGGTTAAAATCTTACGCAAATAACAGCCAGAAAAAGAAAAAAAATCTGCTTGTACACATTAACACTTTGAAAAACAACAGTTCCTGAACCTGCTTAATCTAAACCAAAGCCAACATCAATATCACCACTTCCTTTTGGCAGAATACCCTTTTACAAACTGATAATACCACTGAGGCGAGTCAAATCATAGCTATCAAAGTTTGATTCTTAAAAGATTGCTTCCCATTGCCACTTTGATTTGCAATAGAAAAAAGGGTAGAAAAGCCAAATGCATTAGAGACAATCACTTTATCTGAGGATGGTCTTACTGTATTTCCAATATGTCGATGCACTTTAGGTTTACAACCCCCCACATTCCAGAACAAAACACATCAGCACATTCAGCCCTATTGAATTCCACTTAAAGACACCATGAAGCTGCTTCATATACAGACTGCACAGTGAGTTGATCGGCCTATTGGCCCCCTTTGGGTCCCCCTGTGGGTATTAAACATATATAAACGCTATATATGGAAGCGGAACGGTTGATTTTGCTTGGCTTGCACCTTTCCCTGTCCTTGGCATGTGTTATATGATCAGGAGATCCATCTTGAGTTAGAGATTAGCTCTTAAAAGGCTTGGGTGGACTTAGGGGAGCAATAATAACTTTCATAGCGTAGATTATCATCAGTATGTGACAAAAGCATTGCTGTTATATACTACGCACATATCTACAATGTACAGGGTATCTATGGAACCAACTGTGCTGGATATAAAGTGCTTTGAAATAAGAGTGCTTGTTGTACTGCTTTAGACTGTGGTAGAATGTAACCCTGTTCAGCATAATAGTAAATTATTAGTGTACTTAATGGCTTTATAATGGCTGCAATGAGCTAGTGAGGTGCAAACTGCTATAAACAGAAGGTGCGGTGTGTCCTTGTATAAGCAGGCTTCCAGTGTCCTTTTGCACTTTTGAACAAACGTCTTGGCCGAGGTTAACACATTCTGCACATTCCGGATTCAAAGTGTAGACACTGATTAAACATTGATAAGGGGCTTCTGCCTGACCCCTTCATTCCTATTTAAAACAAGGTCAGAGGGCTAGAGGATGGACTTCCTGGTTTCAGAAGCTCCTTGAATAAACGATCAGGAAGAGGTGGCATTTATTTTTGCACAATGTGTTGAATGAAGCTTTCAAATGGCGGGAAACTCTATGGAACATTTGTTTGTGGGAAAGGAATAGTTGTCATGTGGCTCTTCATTTATGTTGCTCACCATGTACTTGGTTGATCTCAGAGTTGGAGGACAGGATTTCATCTGCCAGTTTTTGGGCGGTGGGCAGCACTTCCGTGTGGTGGGCTGTGATAAGGTACTGCACCAACTTTTGGAGCTGGTCTCTGTTCATCTGAAAGAGTGTCTCTGAGATGGGCAGCCGCAGTTTGACTTGCTCGGGTTTGCGGATGCGGTATAAGGACAGCGCCACAACGTGCGCGCAATAGAAGATGTCTCGGTTGCCACAGCCGCATGTTACTGATGTAATCTTACAGCGGTCGAAGCTGATGGCCACCTTATGTGTCGTCTCTGGCTCGGATTGTGTTGCCGGCTCTGTGACTGTGCCACTGAGGTGAAAACCTGCATAGGAAGAAGCAGAGAGAAAAAGCTGAAGTTAATAATGACATTTGATGTAATTGGAGTAGTGTATGTCTTTCATGAACGTAAATGGATCTGGAGGTTGCAAGTCAAGATTGGTAACAAGAAATGGCTAAAGGCAAATTAGGCTGCTACCAAATCCACATCTGATTGTTTGACTGTAAAAGAGACTAGTTTGGTAGCTAGAGGTTACCAAACCGCAAGATATGCGAGATTCTATGCAACTGCTGAGAGCTACCTCCAAATCCTAGTAGATCATGCTACAGTTGAGCCCTATAGGAAATTGGCCCTTATAATATCATAAAAAAATCCATAACTTTACTTGAATTTCCCAAAATATATGAAGTTACCAGTCTAAAGCCTTTTTTGGAGATTATTAAATTAGATGATTATTTGGTGTGAAACGTTCTAGAGAACCAAAGAACTAAAAGCATGAAAGAAGAAATACTGTACGCATGTCTTTGTGGCCAATAGGATTGCTCATTCTTCACGCTGACTCTTAAATTATTAATAATGGAAGCCAAAGGAAGGGGGTGGGGGGACTAGAATTACTGTATCACTCTAAACCATTGCAATAGAGCCATTCATCATAATGCCCAGGAAACTACATGGGCTCAGAGATCATTTGAATCTCAAATCTCTATGCGCGCTTACAAGTGACAGAATCAGGATCCAATATATCCTTGCAGAGTCAACAGCTGAAATGATTCAATAAACAGGCTGTCGACAGGAACAGGCAGGGCAAGTCTCATTCTTTACCATCCCATATGCCTAGAAATGTGTCCAGCTGACGCATAAAGCCTCCGTGACCAGAACACACTGCACCAGAGCTAGAAGGTGTCTTTACATGCGCCCACATATATACGCACATGTGCAGGGAACAGACAACCGCACACATCACAATTATTTCTAGGTTTCGGCTGGTGCGACAGGGATGCCTAATAAGCATGAGCAAAGCCGGCTGTTCCCTTGCCAAATCCCACAAAAGGCTTTTCCAGACGAGTTCTTCTGAGAAGTCGGCCCCCTCCTCAGCCCCGAGATTTTGGAGAAAAGAAATCCGACGTCCAATTTACTGCCAAACCCTTTCAGGCACAGCCAACACAACAGAGCCATCTGATTAAGGGGAGTTTATGGTGATGTCTGTTTTCATTTTGATAAAAGACAGAAAAGGAGAGGGAGTGCCCCTATGTGTTGCAAATTACTTTTGGCACAATGCGGAGCTCGAAGTGAATTTGGTTAAAGAGACAAATGTCCACAGGAGTGTGTAAGAAGGGAGTCCATTTATAAGGTTCATTTTTCTTTTAAGAACTACGGCAAGAATGATCAAACTGTGTGTTTTCGTCAAGCCGCAACTGATATTTCTTTATGAAGCTAGCGCAGCTCTGAGGCATCGATTGCAAACGTGCTAGAAGACTGATCCGGTTTGCAAAACATGACATATGGAAGCGATTTATGGTAAACGTGTTGGGCCAAATGCATGTTTGCAAGGCAAACAATGGGTTGTCTTACCTACCACAACGTATGCAAAGACTGAATTGTTTTACATGTTAAAAATGGCCCAGGCAATGAGGGCGCCTTCATGTGAACCTTTGCATTATCAGATCATGCATTATCTTGGACCGCAAAAACTACAGTTGAGACTAAACAGGCCTGTATTTGAACTGGCTATCACCATCAGTTTGCTTGATCTTTCCAACGGCCGGGTCACATTAGTCACATGAAGGACACATCCCACCCAGTATCAAATGGAGCCGAGTGAGCCTCCCTACAATGATAATGTTTAACGGTAATGGTAGCTGAAATAAGTGCATTTCCCAACTGCTTTTAAGAGGAGTCATTGTGCTGTCCGAGTCCACTCCTCCTGTGTCATCCTTTATCAGATACAGAATCAGCTTTTGGAGAGGGATGACTTGGGGTTTTATGTTCTTAAAAAGGAGTAAGACAGAAAAACAGGGAAATATAAAACAGAGAGAAGAGTCTCATTCATATACACAGTAGAAACAGTCACACACTGAAATTTAATGGTCACATTTTGGTTTAAAACATTGTAATAGTACCAACACTAGTAATAACAACAAAAAAAGCCTTAGTAAGAACAGCTAATACAAAATGTGCTGATCAGTGACAGTGAATTTCTGAACAACATGTGTTAGGTTTGGCCATGATGGGCATCTATGACGTGGTCCGTCGATGAGGTTATGGAAGAGCAGATGAGCCCATAGGCTCATGTGACAAGGGTTGCATTGGAGAGAGCACGCATCTGCTACTGATGGACATGAAGAGCCCTCCTTGTCTTTTTATTCTCTCTCTCTCATATCGCTAGCTCAACTCAATCTCCCCCCCCACCCTCTCCACCAGGCCTTTTGTTGCTCAGATGCAGCACTGAATGCTGCTCCACCATGCTCTCCACAACTGCTCTTTTCAGGCTAACCTCCATCACGGTGTGAGCATAGATCGGACCCTCCCCCCACTTTTAGAGGCTTTTCGATCATTTTCTACCTGGGTGAGAGGAAAAGGGATGGATAGAGAGAAAAAAAAGAACTGTGCTGGGAAATAGAGCGAGGATGGATGTCCTAAGCAGATGGAGTGCTGTTGTCAGTCAAAATGAGTCATGCAACGTCATATAGAAGAAATAATGACACTGCTGTAGTTAATATCAAGTCATTCTCACCACACAAAGAAACCCTTGAGCATGTCTGCCGTGTCTGCACCAGGCACAACAGATGATTTCGTAATTTTTCAGAGGCCTGCTAAATTGTACAGAAGGTTTAAGCTCCATTCACACCAAGAACAATAACTTTAACCATACCTATATTAGCGCTAGAGTTGTGATGGTGAGGAAATTTCCCCATTGGTTAATTGACGTGTAACAACACTGATAATACTGGTATCGCAGTGGTGTGGGGTGGGGGTCCCTCTTTTTCTCACATTCGTTCGCTTTTAAATAGCTTGATAAAGCCAGTGCACATTTTACTTTCACTTTAAAATTAGTGGCAACAAAATACAATGTCAAACTCACTTAGCCTATATATATATATATATATATATATACAGTATTGTTCAAAATAATAGCAGTACAATGTGACTAACCAGAATAATCAAGGTTTTTCGTATATTTTTTTATTGCTACGTGGCAAACAAGTTACCAGTAGGTTCAGTAGATTCTCAGAAAACAAATGAGACCCAGCATTCATGATATGCACGCTCTTAAGGCTGTGCAATTGGGCAATTAGTTGAATTAGTTGAAAGGGGTGTGTTCAAAAAAATAGCAGTGTGGCATTCAATCACTGAGGTCATCAATTTTGTGAAGAAACAGGTGTGAATCAGGTGGCCCCTATTTAAGGATGAAGCCAACACTTGTTGAACATGCATTTGAAAGCTGAGGAAAATGGGTCGTTCAAGACATTGTTCAGAAGAACAGCGTACTTTGATTAAAAAGTTGATTAGAGAGGGGAAAACCTATAAAGAGGTGCAAAAAATGATAGGCTGTTCAGCTAAAATGATCTCCAATGCCTTAAAATGGAGAGCAAAACCAGAGAGACGTGGAAGAAAACGGAAGACAACCATCAAAATGGATAGAAGAATAACCAGAATGGCAAAGGCTCAGCCAATGATCACCTCCAGGATGATCAAAGACAGTCTGGAGTTACCTGTAAGTACTGTGACAGTTAGAAGACGTCTGTGTGAAGCTAATCTATTTTCAAGAATCCCCCGCAAAGTCCCTCTGTTAAAAAAAAGGCATGTGCAGAAGAGGTTACAATTTGCCAAAGAACACATCAACTGGCCTAAAGAGAAATGGAGGAACATTTTGTGGACTGATGAGAGTAAAATTGTTCTTTTTGGGTCCAAGGGCCACAGGCAGTTTGTGAGACGACCCCCAAACTCTGAATTCAAGCCACAGTACACAGTGAAGACAGTGAAGCATGGAGGTGCAAGCATCATGATATGGGCATGTTTCTCCTACTATGGTGTTGGGCCTATTTATCGCATACCAGGGATCATGGATCAGTTTGCATATGTTAAAATACTTGAAGAGGTCATGTTGCCCTATGCTGAAGAGGACATGCCCTTGAAATGGTTGTTTCAACAAGACAATGACCCAAAACACACTAGTAAACGGGCAAAGTCTTGGTTCCAAACCAACAAAATTAATGTTATGGAGTGGCCAGCCCAATCTCCAGACCTTAATCCAATTGAGAACTTGTGGGGTGATATCAAAAATGCTGTTTCTGAAGCAAAACCAAGAAATGTGAATGAATTGTGGAATGTTGTTAAAGAATCATGGAGTGGAATAACAGCTGAGAGGTGCCACAAGTTGGTTGACTCCATGCCACACAGATGTCAAGCAGTTTTAAAAAACTGTGGTCATACAACTAAATATTAGTTTAGTGATTCACAGGATTGCTAAATCCCAGAAAAAAAAAATGTTTGTACAAAATAGTTTTGAGTTTGTACAGTCAAAGGTAGACACTGCTATTTTTTTGAACACACCCCTTTCAACTAATTGCCCAATTGCACAGCCTTAAGAGCGTGCATATCATGAATGCTGGGTCTTGTTTGTTTTCTGACAATCTACTGAACCTACTGGTAACTTGTTTGCCACGTAGCAATAAAAAATATACTAAAAACCTTGATTATTCTGGTTAGTCACATTGTACTGCTATTATTTTGAACAATACTGTATATATATATATATATATATATATATGATATATAAATATAAATCAGAACTTTTAACAAAAAAATAAAAATACACCATGCTACAGGCTATGCTTAATATAAACAACAATACTAACAAATAACTTGAACAAAGAATAGATAGGTTTAAAAATTTTTAAATCAAACACTGTTGAACCACATAAATAAGAAACGTAGAATGTTTATTAGCAAAGAGAATAAGAAAGCTTGGAGGCATGGCATACACCTTGATGTCAAATAAAATAAATAAATTACACAAAGTTTAAATAAAATAGAAATCTGCAAACATTGTGGAACCAATTAAATAAGAAACAAATGTTTAAAAAAACCTTCCAAAATCACCTTAGATAAACGGCAGAAGTCAACAGGCTTTAATAAAAAAACAAAATGACGGTGATGGGCAGTGCCTCAACTGGTGTTCTGGCTTAACACCGGTATCACCGCAGCAAGACTAATTAGCGCCCATACCAACACACGGTAAAACAATCTGTTTATTAAGTGTGTGCTACAGTTATGTTGTCTGTTGCTTTAAATGCTCATTCGTTAACTTCAGGTGGATTCTGACTGGCTGTCAATGTTCTTCTGTGATGTTATTGGTACAGTTAAGATGTAGATATTGCTATTCTCATAGAATTGAAATGATTATTATAAGATGCAAGAGTTTTTTTTATGCCATATCTCCACCAAATTTGACTTTAAATGGCAATAACAGAAGAGCATAAAAAAAGCAATTACAAACAATAGCCAAATGTTAGCAACGTGAACTTTAATCTGCCAGCAAAGGAAACTAGGTGAGTGACAAAGTAGAAGAAACTAGAACATCAAACCAAACTCTAACGGCAGAAAAAGTGCTAAAAACAGATGTGCTTCCTTTGCTCACGCATGAGACGCAAACAAAAACCATAACTTCATATGGATGTTCTTACACATTTAGACAATAAAAACTGAGTTTGGGTAAAGTATGCGAGTGCCCCATCTCAGGGAAAGGATTGTGGGCTTCCGTGTCACCATCCATATGACAGGAGACTATTTTCTCTCAGGAAACTACCCCAATTGGTCCGCCTCTAATCGTGGCGCCAAGCTCCGTGGCATCATCACGACACAACAGAGTCAGCCGGCCACATTACAATTCTCTGTGTATGTGTAACAGTCATAATTAATCCGCTGGCGATGCCCGCTAATGCACGCTCATCCAGTCTGGGCTTTCGGAGTCATTTTAGCCACTGAGCTTCAATGGCCATCTGTTTGGGATGGAGGCGTATTGGGGGAGCTCACACCGCTGGAATGGCCACTGATCAGGGAACAGGAGAGGAGTCCCCTTTTCTCATTCATTTACTCGTAGCCTCACTCTATCCACGCCATCTGCCACCCCTCGGACACGCCCACTTGAGTGCTTTTTGGCCAATCACAGCCGAGTCCCCACACTCCCTTAAACCATTAACCTCTATTCAGCCGTGGAGGCCAAACGGGGGCCTGTACGGCAGGCACCGGGCCAACGCCGCATGCACTAGAGCCCCCCACCCCTCCATCTTCCATCTGTCCCAGCAGCAATGTGGTTAACACCGCATCAGCATCCTAGCTCCCCCCACCAATATATCTGCACACAACAGACATACATATGCACAGGCACATACATTCAGAGCGTGCACAGGGGCTTCTATCTGCCCTGATAAAGGCTTGATTGATTCATTTGTGATGTCCCTCAAACAGCAGCCCCCAGAGTCATTTGTCACGATCACACATAATTGATTTCTGATCCACTGAATTGTGAAGCTCGAGAAAGAGGCGCACGGGGTTCAATCAGCATCCCTTTCAGCAGGCTAGCACCGAGCAGCAGGTCTGACATCCATGGAAATAGCAGATAAGACCCGGAGAGGAGTATGTGGTCTCCATTAGACCGAGCCGTGTGCATTGTGAGTGAATTGAAGGGGGGAAATTAAAGCTGGGCTAATCATACAGCGCCGGGTAGTTCAAAACCAACAATTTAGCATCTGATGCAAACTAGGCCTGGCTGAAGAGCCTTTATTCTCGGATAATTCACCCGGCAAAGGCTGAAAACAAGCCGGAGAGGCGGATGAATTTGAAGGCGAACGGGGCGAAAAGGAGGAGATGAATCGCACTTTTGGACAGGCCGTAAGCGCAACCAGATGTCCTGCTTGAGATAAAAGCAGATGCACTTGAAGTGAAACCGTGCGGTGTGGAAAGAGAGGCGGGGATATCCTTTCATTGTTATTTCTGTTCAAGGTTTTCTTCTATTGCATCTAAAAAGGCAAGCCGAATATGCATACGTTTTCATTCGCCTGCTCAATAGGGAAAGCATGCTTCTGCAAAACAGTGTGTGGTACGCCGAGCGCACAACATTGTAAATCTTGAGCTGTTCTTGTCTTTGTGCAGCTGCTATAAAAGAAAGCAAATATGGCTCACGAACACGTGATGCACTAAAGAACCACGCTCAAAGATAACGTTGCATTTTCTTTTGCTAGATGGATTGAAAAGATGATCAAACAATGCCTGTCTCATGCAAAACAAGCCATTTTATTAAACTACAGTCAGTATCAAGTGTCATCCAGACACGGTGCATGAATAGAAAGCGGAGTTCTGGTATTGTTTTGTGGGCAGCCTGCATGTATAAGACAATCTGACAGCTAGGAAAGGTCACCGGCCTGCACATTCCCCGATCACTGATGGATTGTTTGTGAACAGCCAACCACCATCAGTTCTTGTGCATCAGCATGTGCCCTCCAAGACTTTCTGCGGCACTTTGGCCTTTTACCGCTCATTTCCCTAAATGCAGACTTGGTTGTGTTTAATATGCGAACATGTACAAACCATCTGCTGGCCTGCAATTGACAAGCAGCAGTCTGCAGGACACAATGGCTCTTTTGAGCTCTCTCTCACACTAGAAGCACAGCCTGCACTGATAGATAATGCTTTAAGAAGCTTATATTTCATGACTCTTCCAAAAAAAAAAAAAAAAATCCTCAATCAATACTAGAAAGGAAAGAAAACCGATTGACAGAGGAAATGGCTTTGTGCGCAACTCGTGCAGGCCTCACTGCGTCAAGACTCCTTTCTGCTCTCCCACGGCATTCCATCTTAAACCGTTTCCTATGAGGAGGTATGACTTCAGTTTGCCCTGCAGCTGTAAAACCAGTATCAGATAAAAGACGCAAAAAAATAAAAAATTCTGAGGACCAATAAGCTCACATCTGTTGTGTGCTTAGTGTTTTCATCTACAAGGTAAGAAAATGTCAATATGTACTCTGGGCTTGTCCCAGCAGCAATACCTCGCCTGCATTTCCTTCCTGTCCTGCTGCCTTCTAAACTGAACTATTCTTCCCTCTCTCTCTCATATAAAGCAGGGGTGCACTGATATTTCAGACAAAAATGTGAACAGAAATCTTTAACACACAACAGCAGAAAAAAAATAATAATAATTGCAAAACCATTTCATATTTGGGTTTCCTAGTTGTACAAGTCCCTATACTCTGAAGTGATCACTCTCTTGATTTAGCATATTAATAAAGAATGTTTTCCCATGTGGGGCCATTTAGTGCATCATCTCATCTAATACAGGAGAAGACTGTCTCTGTCTCTCATTTAAGAAGACAAAGAAACTGTAACTTAACAACCTGACAACTTTCCTGAAAACAACCATATTCCTAACCCTAACAAGATTTATAGTGATTTTATTAGCCAAAACTCCTTTGTTACAACAATTTGAGTTAAAAAAGAATTCCACAATACCTTTTAAAAAGTTGTAGATGCTATTTGTAAGGCTGCCTGAATGATGAACAAGTGAAAAGTTAAACTATAATACTAACAAGTGAAACTACAGTGATAGTAACAGAATTTGTTTCATTGTTCCAAACAAAGTAAGAGTTAAATTAGCATTTAAGGCTTTACAAATTTTGGTTTCAGCCAAGAATGATAATTTCAATGCACTGCTAATAAAGAGGCCTTAATTGTGCTGAGAAAACAACCATATTATCTTTTGAGTTTTCCATTAAATAGTCTGAAAACTCCACTTCCAATCAGCCCCTCCCAATAATTTCCTGCATCAAACCAAACTAAGCATCTGGACAAGGACAAAAAACAAAGGAAGGGGGAACGCAAACAAGACGGAATCGTTCCCAACAAGCCCTTCCAGCTTAGCTTTTGCATGCATTATGATGATGAGACCCTGAAGGTGTGCATAGCTAAGGAATCAGCTGAGGCAGCGATGGCAGCATCTCTAATTACAAACGCTCCTCCTCCAACTATTCCCCCACCTCCTTCTTAAACTGCCCATTGTCTGCAGCCTCCCTCCCTCCGTCTCTCTCAGGAGTGCCTTTTGAGCTGGCATGCACCCGTTAGCCCTGCGCTGTGTTCCCCTCAGCACTCTTAATCTGGCCCTGACCTGCTTTATTCCTCCTGCACCGGCTGCCCACTGGGCCTCTGATTCACAGGCTCCCTTTGTTGTCGATGGGTCTGTCTAGGCCTCAGGCTGGGGCCTGGCCTGCCATTGTTGCCCACAAAGAGCCAGCAGTGGTTAGCAGGCGTCAGCTTGGAAGCAGGGTCCTGTGCGACCACCGCTGCTGGGAGATCGCCGGCCCAGACTCAGAGGAGAGGAAGAGGACAGGAACAGACCGATAGGAGCTAGAGGAATGTAGAGTAGGGACACTTCTGCCAGCACAAACTCCAGCACCCAAGAGGAAATGGGTGCAATGGTGTTCTCTCAAAGTGAGACAATGTAAGTGTAGAATGGTTGACCCTGGTGCATTGTGACAATACTTTTTCCAGTTTGGGGACAAACGATCAACACTTGAGAAAAGGCTAAAATTAAACACTTCGGATTAAATGTTTCGTGCACCACATAAATTATTTTAATTCATTAAATAATAGCGATAGTAAAATATTCATTTAATAAATATATTTAAATAAAGATTTATCACATTCTTTACTAAAGCAAGTTGATCCAGTTCAGTAGTGACTGAATATATCACATTAAACTTATTGTTTAGTTCAGGTGTGCATTTATACGATCATATTAAAATAAAAAGACTGAGCAAGGCAAGGACGGCTGACCACCTCCTTAAAAAGCCCTCATTTAGGAAAAACTGAAATATTCATCCCAAATAAGTAAAACAGCTCATTTCAGACTGGGCTGTTCACTGACATTCACATGCGCTCGCATTCAGAATAATAGGAAATGCTCTGAAAACAATACAACACAATGCACTTTAGCTGGGCTCTGTGTACAAAGAAAAGGCCTATTGCCAGATACCCATTCATTAAAACAGCCCTGAAGCTCTCAAAAGAGCAGCTCACCAATGGCAACCTCTCTACGGCAAGCCAGGAGACACAAACGGTCGGGGCACTAACAGTTCCACAGAATAAGGTTAAATACATTGTATATTCTCAATGCAGACAAACAACTATACACAGATGATAAATCTAAAATAAAATTCTAAAAGCTTTTCAACACCTTTGTATTTTCTCCAAAGCTTTGACAATGCACAATTGCACTTCATTCAGGCTTTGTGTGACTGGACACTGACACGAGTGATTTAAAAACAGCCTTTAGCTGCTTTTAGCCAGAACATCGGAGTAGCTTTTCGACTGTTAGGATCTGTCCTACAATGGCAGCTTGATTACTAAGTATGGCTCCTTTTCTTGAGAGTGTCAAAAAAGGAAAAGGCCATCTGAAAGGCACTTAAACACAAATTATGTAGATTTAAGCACTGCTTTTAGTAACCAAGGACAGCTGCATGAATATTCATAAATCGCCCTCTGTTCCTGTTGGAGAGGGCAACCAAAGGAAGGTCTCTGTGAGAAAGCTTGCCAATAAGGTACTTGTGGTCTCTCAAGAAGTTCGCCAAACTCTGCAGACGTGCCCTGCTGTTCAAAAACACAACAGCAAATGTCAGAATGCACGGAGAATTCAAAGCACGTATATAGACGTTCAGCATTGTTGAATGAGAATAAAACTATCATGATGCAGTATCTACATGCGCAGGCAACAATTACAGCGTTTGTCACCTTGCTCTTTTGCCAAGGTCGTTGCCATTGCATACCTGCTCAGGCCAATGACAAAACATTGTGCGACTGTGGCTGAATGCAGAGCGCAGTAAAACAAAGGGCTTTGTTTGTGCCAGCTGGACCCTTCGAAACTTGGCCCCTCCACGGGCAAGCTGGAAAACCCACCTTACCAGGTAGAGGCAGGGCCTCTGGAAGCCCTGAACATCCATCAACTCCAGAGCAAAGAAAGACAAGTGTGGTTTGCAGGAAAAAAAAAAAAACATCTCCCTCTCATTCAAATTGTGAATGTGAAGGATAAACAGGATGGAGACAGCTGGCACCTTTCTCTGGCCTGCTCCAGCAGTATTCTGATGGAAAGTGAAGGGTGTTTCTTCACCGCCTGAGATTAGAGGACCCAGCAGGATCTGGCAGACCTTTAGACGAACCGTGGGCACTCTAGCAACAACAAACACAAAACATACACTCCTAAACCAAAGCATTCTGGCCCTTTCTCCTGACCGCTATGAGGGAGGATGAAATTCTGTACACCCCACTCAAAAATGCCACTCTTTGGGGTTTCCTATTGCTCGCATTCTCACGCTACCACTGAGTTTTGTATGTTGGTGTACAATCCATAATGGTTTTTGTACACAAGTATAGATATCTTTCCTGAGCGTTAGTAAAGTGGAAACCCAGTTGTGAAAGGTTCTTTTATCCCATGAGGTAAGCTGAGGAGGTGCTGCCCTACCAGAGGATCTGTTCAGACGGATCTCCGATAGAAAGCTTATGAAATGGAAGCCCAGAAGCACATCCCATTGCCAGATTAAATGTCGGTCTTTTCTCAAAATAACTGCTTTGCGGATGTGAGTATGTGCAAAGAAAATCAACAATGCTAGAACATAAAAGAGTAGAAGGAGGAGGAGATGATAGTTTTATCGACCTGTTCAGGAAGACAGGCTGGAATTGAAGCAGTCAATCCAGCAATCCGGTTCATAGAAACGGGGGTCCTGTGTCAGCAGGAGGCATCTGCCAAGGCCCGGCGGAATCAGGCAGGGGGTGAGGGGAGGCAGGACACCCCATCTAGGGCCACGCGCCAAACATAATGACCCACACACACTGGCACAGCACTGGGTGGCAACAGGAGGGTTTTAGTGTGCGTGTGAGGCAGAGGAGGGGTTTCCAGTGGAATGCGTTACTTGAATTCCACGGGCACGCTGCCTCCTTTACCGCAGCCACAAAGAGTGGAGTGTGTGGACTTCACAGAGACTGAGGGACAGCGGGAGGAGGGAGGGAGAAAGACATCAATGGAGAAAACTGGGCACAGAGCCAAACTCCAGTATTACAATAGAGGAGGGAGTAAAGTAAAAGAACGAGAGTAGGGAGCTGAGGGAGGAGATGTAGGAACCAGGCCTGATGTCTCTTCCAGAGGTGATGGCAATTCTATTACCAGAGTGTGGATAGTGGTCCGATGAGACTCTGTAGTGGATGAGACACCATGCTCAGATCATATGATATCTACTTGAGCATAAGAAACAGTGAACATTGAGATAACTGGTAGAATCATGAAATAATAGGTGCTAGAATGAGGACAATGTCTATGAGGCTACCATGGATCTAACAATGTCAGTAATTTGAGGTAGGAATGCAAAACATATTATCAATTTTCAGTTTTTAATCTGTAAATTATCATGTAACAGAAGTTGCAGCAGATCTTCCACAAATGACGAACATCCCTGAGAAACCGGTTTCTTTTCCAATTGAAACGTGAATTTATCATGTAACAGCCATAACATGAAAATGATTATCAGCTTAATGATAATAAGCTATTAATAAGTCATAGTGCATCACTAATATGCACATATTTTCATGAAGGAACATCTTAGGAGCTTCCTTCACACACCCGGAGTTGGAAGCATCATCAGATATTTGATATCAAACTGGCACTTGAATATAAAAATGTGACACCAATATCAGTCGATATTCCTCAACAAAAAAGTACAACCAGCAATGCTACATCTACAGCTTCCCCTCTCCCAAGTGCTGATCCAGGTGTACAAAAATAAGCCCTTCCAAGCACTTCCCATCGTAGCTGCAGAATAAGACAAAAATAGAGTGTTACAGATGATCCTGCCAAGCCGGCTGCAACAGACAAGGCTGGGAGCAGGTGCCGGAGAGCTAGTAGTACGAGGTTCTTCTATGTCCCCTCTCCGTCAGGGCTTTATTTGCATGACCTCAGACGTAAGTGGACCGAACAGCCTCACAACCTCATAAAGCAAGGCAGCTCCCTAGATCTTCCCGACTGCCGCAGTGCTGAGAGAGACTAGATCGGCATGTTCAGAAAACGCGTTGACAGCCAAATGCTCAAATCCAGGTGTGCATGGTCTATGAAATTTGCACGGCTACAGTCTAAAACACTAAAAATTAGATAAACAAAGCAAAAGCCTTGTACTGATGCAAACAACCTCAGCACTCTATCCCAACATGCTCCACTCCATTGTGTTTGACATGTACAAGCAAAGTCCCATCTGTGCTGTAGCTGTGGTGTTCAACACAGCTCATTACTCTCGCTCGATCTTGCTTGTATTATGCGGACAGCACATGAGTTATGACCATGACACTGGACTCTGGACCTTAGGGTCATGGACATGAATCTTCATTGGGCTGCTTTTTGTGTGTCCTTGAGACTAGGCTTCAATGTTTCAGAAAGGGAGCTTATAGATTTTCATTGTGAGTGCTTCGTTTAATCAGCTGCATTTACAAGTTTAAGCAAGCATAGCTCCTTTAACCATTTCTTAACTTGGATTCTTTTAGCAATGTTCCTCATAAATTACGTTTGGGCTAATCCTGTTATATATGCCCTAACAATAAAGGGAATGCATGACAAGCCGGTTTTGTGCTCCGAAGGAAGCTTAAAGTAATAAGGAAACAGTACGGGGCGGGCATAGCAGGGATACAGGCAATGAAACTGTCACTGTAGCATGGTCTGATGTGGTTTGTCTTAGCAGTATGAGTGGGGGTCCTCATTTGAGCGTCTCTTTCTTTAAAGTTGCCCCAGGGAAAGAGGAAGGTTTTAATCAGTGCATGAAGGCAGATCCATCAGATATGCTAATCAGAGATCTTACCTGAACAAATACCCTCAAGAGCGGTCTCATCCATCTTAATTGGGGGAGGGCTCGTTAATAATGCAAGGAAGGAGGCTTGGAAAAGAAATATTAATGGAAGGATGGGGGGAGGCCTGTCTTTTTCTGTCTAAATCAGCACAGACTGGGGAAAATTCCAACAACATTTCTCTATCAAGAAAGAAAGGCAAATCTTTTGAGCATCTCAGGTCACTCGTCAATGTCTCACTGATGCTGTTCTGTTACACATTAGAACAACAGGTTCTATGGAGCACTAGACTGACCAAAACACAGTGTCGTGCTAAAACCAAAATTTCAGTAATTGGTACATGGGTCATTTTAGTACCATAGCAAAAACTATTTATTTATCCATTTAAAATGGAAAAATATATAAGATTTTATATAATATATAAAACTATATAATTACTGTTATCTATTGTTCTATTGTTTTCTAGTATATCTATTGTTATCTTTATTTTTCATGTTGGTTTTCACTTGATGTTTTTAATGCAGGGTTTATATAAAAGATCAAGTGAAAACCAACATTAAAAATATAACTAATTAGTGGTGGAAATTATGATTCTTTCTAGTGATTCGTTCATTTTCAGTTCGTTCACCAAAATGATTCGTTCAGAATCGTTCACTGATTCGTTCAGTGACCATTTCTTCGTATTACACAAAATAAGCCAGCAGATGGCAAAAAAAAGTGTATTATGTTGTTATGTCTTAAGTCAACGAACGTATTCAGTTGTTGCAAAAACTGATCTGGCTTTATTAAAATGTGTGTATAATCGCATTCAATATATAAAGTCTAATTAAGTTGTTCAGATGAACAAAGCACAAGGTTTTCTTGCCTAAATAGCATTTTAATTGTTTGGTCAGACAGTTTGTATATATATTCACATTCATCAATCGTGGATTAAACGTGGAGTTGCTAAATATCAAAACAAGCGTATGTGCACAGTACAGTACCTATAACTGGGCTTTGCATTTTTGCGAGATTGACATGCTAAATGGCAGACTGACCCGGTTTACTATCATTCATTTCGTTCACGAACGAGATAAGCTATGTACCAGTTCATTTCATTCACGAACGACATGTATCCGTTCATTCAGCTCGTTCACGAATGACATGTGTGCCAGTTCAGTCATTTCATTCACGAACGAGATTTACTAAATCATTCAACTCGTGCACGAACGACATGTGCTTTGCCGATTGAGAAACGTGATTGGTAAACGGTTTGCCAGAATATACCCTGACCATCAGGTCAGTAATTTCATTCACGAACGAGATGTATCATTCAACTCGTGCACGAACGACATGTGTGCCAGTTCAGTCATTTCGTTCACGAACGATAAGATCTCTAGATCTAGTTCAGACTCATATGAAACGCGTTCATTGAAGGGCGTATTCGTTCACTACATTCAACAAATCAAATACTCTGTCACATCTCATACTCGAAGGCTATTGGCTCGAGGTTGAGTAATTCTTTGACAGGATGAAACAGTTGTTACCCGGTTCACTGAGCTGCGCATGCGCTGCTTATAGCGCCGCGCTGCTGTGGAGGGAGGAACTTCACTGAACGAGAAATATGAGTCAGTGGATTACGTGAACGAGAACGATTCGTTCACCTAAAAGATTCGTTCAAAAAGAACGATTCGTTCACGAACGACACATCACTATAACTAATTCAAACTGTGAATGGGTTATACAGAAATCAATGTATGTCAAAGGGAAGCTAAAGCTACAAATGGTAAATGACCCACATTAAAATTCTACATTATTTTGTCTAAATTAATTTCAATCAAATAAATTAATTAATAAAGTGAATTTAGGTATTATACCTTATACTGTACAACATGAAAATGGACATTAATTTTCAGATGAGGTAAATATTATACATTTTGGGCCCTGTGTCTCACCTGGTTGCCCATTGATGGCAACATTAACCAAAGTTGCCCGGCAGCATTGCTCAAAAAGTTGCCCCATGTATCATCAGCCTAACAGTGTTAAGTTATTACATGCTGATGACACAGGTAATCTAGATCTAAATGTAAAAAATGCTTTACAAAAACTCTTATTGTAGGCAAATGACCTGTATGGTACAATTACAAAAGATATATTTAGAGAAAATGAAAAGAGCAGGTCAAGTCTGAAATCAAGCGGGAATACATATTCTCTGACAATTTAAACTTTAGTGTTTAGGTGCCCTTTTGCTACAGATTATAGGACTTACTCAAAATAACCTGAGAAGTGCTCTTCAGTTGCAATATTAAAATAAAGCATGCTGTATTAGAGAATGGCATCTATAAGCAGATGCATCACTTTCATCTGGACATCACATTGGAATACATTATTCCATGATTGAAACAAACGGCATGCTTTGAAGTTTAACCGAAAGACGAAAGTGTGTTGCACAATGAGGCTTCTAGGTTTACAACTGGGGGAATTGTGAGGCAGCCATCCATTGTGGTGATCTATAGACTTCAAAGCCAGGGTGTGTTTATGACACATGCACACACTATTTGAATCGGCTAAACTTTGAGAGACTGTGGCACCCGAGGGAGAGGAGGGAAACCCCTTCAACTCCAGCCATGCTGAAACAGTGAAATAAAGCAGGAACTACATGAAAGGGATAAGGAATAGAATGAAGGATCACTATTGCAACTCAAGCTGGTTTTAATTTGACAGTAGTCGAGGCCTGCAGCATCCTGGTTAAGTGATGTAACCATAAAGGTATTTTGGTATTTTACAAAAGAGGCTACAAGCTAAGCTAAATCAGCCATTTATGATAGCAATACAAGATCTGCATTGGTAGACTTTTTTTATTGATTAAAACAGAGCGCTTAGGGGTAGAGGGTGGGATTTGGACAATTGAAGGTTCCCGTTGACACGGTCCAGTGGCTGTTTAGCCTTAGGGAGTTCCCAACATGGGCTTTTGTAATCAAATGTAGCACTAACCTCCTCAGATTACCAAGGACTGCAGAATTAGCTTCACCATCTGAGAGGACAATGCAGGCTTGTGTTCAAGACAGGTTAGACATTGCAGATGATGATTACAGACATGCCAGGTGCGAAATGAGGTCTCTATACAGTGGAACATAATGCTAACCTTTAAACTGGGTACACGGAACTAAAAGAGGCCAGATCGTATGAAACTATGACACAGGTGAAGATGATGTGGTCTCAAGCCGCAAGGATGCCACAAAGGAAATAGTTGCCTGTACATGAACAAGCATTATAAGCTTGGCTTCCTGTGCAGGCAGCATATTGAAACCAGGTTCCTTTACAAAGCAATAGAAGTAAACACCAAGCCTTATGATTCACTGTAATGGTGTATTGTCTAGGCTAAAACACAGGGTTTTTGAATGTCTGTATTTGTGCCCAAGACTTTCCGGACCCCAGACGCTATGACTCAACCAGAAACCATGAAAATAGCCTCTAATAACTGATCCTTTTCATCACAACAAGAGTACAAGTTTCCAATCAGTGACAAAATAAACAAGCCTAAGGTGTTAGAAGTGGACTCAGACCACAGAATAGTAATGCTAAACCACGTACACCAAACCTCCTGATCATTTCAGCGCCTGCACCATGGCATTATCATCCTCAGAAAGAGAGGAGCATGGTGGAGTGGGGACTGAGGGGCGTCTCCCTGTTGAAACTGGAATGGTAATGAGAGACCGAGACTCCAATCAAACTGAATTATCCCAGACAGGCCTCTTCAATCACTGGTTGATTTACCCCCACTGACGCCCCCCCCCCAATTTTTCTCCTACCTTCACCCACCCGATGAAGGATAGTAGTCATGAATATTCCTTTAAAATCGCTCTTTAAATGAAACCCCAGCCCCAAGAGGACACCTGTTTTCATCCATAAGCGCATTGAGTGGTGATGAGACTGGGGCCACAGCCATTGCCTTTCATTAGCTGGTCTTTGTGCTTTCCCGTCACGGCCACAATGATCCACCATTTACTGCTGATGAAAACAAATTGTGCACCGGGTGCTTCAATACAAGCCCAGATTGGCTAGCTCAAAATACAGCAAGACAAATCCATTACTCTGTAATATCTTTAGAATGGTAATAGTTTTATAAAGAAGGCAACGCTGCGCCACTGGCTCAATGTCAATATCTGAAGTCAACATGAGGGAAGGTGAGAGCAAACAAACGATTGACAAATAAAGAGCCGCTAGCATTAACGTCATTATATAATTTAGAGCTTATGCTGCAGAACAGTGTTTAGAATAAAAGTCGTGCAGAAAGACAAAAAAGAAAATGTATTGCAGTTAGCCGCCATTGCTAATTTTTTGTTTAGTTTAATAAAATAAAAAAAACTATTAAAAAATTACAAAAGCTATAACAAAATTACTTTCAATTAAAATTTACTTAACTAAATAAATAAAAGCATAAAAACTGTAAATATACATGAAACCTATAGTAGTAAATAATACTACAGCACAAGTCTGCATTATCTTCAGATTGCTTACAACTAGGCTGCAACTACGAAGTTTCTGTTTGGTTCTATCAGGATTACTTCCCAATTAAACTGACAGTCCCGTGTCTTTCAACCAAAGTGGAGGGCATTCATTATATAGAGAGAAGTAGAAGAAAAAAAGATGTCTTCTGAACAGAATCAGATCAGATAGTGTTTAATTGTGGCTTTCATGAGTTGTGCTTTAATGCCATTATTGCAGGCTGGTTTTATCCAGTAGATAAGGCAGCGCGCTTTCAACGCTGATATACACTTTCTGACGCTGCCTGTCGTATTCTGCTGCCACAGCACAAAAAGTGCTTAGTGTTGCTTCCTTCTGAGTAGAAATTATACTAGGCAAAGAAAAATTTGAATTTAAAATCAAAAGACGGCTAAAGAGTTGCTTAAGAATGAACTGAGGAGTACTGGCAAACGTGTTTATCTGATAGGTATCATGGATGCCCTTGCTAAGTGTATTACTCGAGGATGACATACAAGTAAAAAAAATTGATGGTTAACTCAATTTTGTAAACTTTTACACCTTGCTCTTCTCTTTGTCTCTGATGAGTTTTATTTGCTTTCCCCAGTGACCTCTGAGAATGGCAATAGGACTGTCCTCTGCATTAGTGTCTGATGTAGGGCTCGGAGGACATCACCCCCATAAGACGAGCTCAGCCTGGGTCAGCCGCCCCTACTGCCTTTCTCCTGCAGTGTAACAATGGCTGCCCTCTGCGCTCTAGGGTGGAGGGCGCACTGATCCTGTTACACCATGACAAGTACCACAATTCCCTATTGAAGAGCACATATTCTCCCCACTCTGCCTATACAAGAGCCATGCCTATTCATCACATTGTGTTCTTTCCAGCACATGACTTCTGCGTTGGGCCTCGGCAAAGTCAGGTGCTCGAATATGACCTGGAAACCGCAGGCTGCCCACACTCTACAGAGCCCGATTCGTCTGCGTTCAATATGTAAGGAGCCCCGAGCGAATCAAAGGATTCTTGCGCCGGTGCTGTAGCTTACTATTGGGGGTTATGAGAGACTAAAACCAATTACCTGATCTGCTATTTCTGCTGAACAGCGCAGAAGTCAAAGTTCTGGGTCCCACTGCACTGGTTGTGGAGGACATGGTGAATTGCATTTCCAGACCGTGTCTGTGAGTTTGGCAGAGAGCTAGGGTGCGGGCGTCCCAGGGAGGATGTTGAGGGCTGGGTGCAGTGTGGGGAGGAGCGATCCAGACGTGTAGCCCCACGGCTGTTGCGCACATTAATCATGTTTGGAGCACGAGAGGATGGGAGGGGACGGGGTAGCCCCCTCTCTGCATGTTTGCATGTCTGCTTCTGCACTGACGTGTTCACTGTCAGTTCCAGAGTCAGGGAGGGCTGGAAGACTAATGAGGTGCTTCTCTTTTTCTCTCTCTCGCTCTTTCACATGTCTCTCTCGCCCTCAAGAGGAGGGCGGCTGGGGGGGGGGAGCAGGGGATGACAGGTTGGTTATTTACTCTGCCTTTCATATTTGCCTTTGAGTTCTGTCGTTTCTCCCTCTCTCCTCCAACCATTTTCCTGCAGTCATCTGTTCACTCAGCTGCCTGAGAGAAACCGGTGCCTAATGGGCCATATCAGCACAGCCACTGCAGGGAAACAGAGGCCTGTCATTAGGCTATATTGAAAAAGAAGCCGGTAGGCAGGGAGAGGGGGAGACGAAAAGCCATTGATATTTATATTGTGAGCACCTACCAGGTCACTAAGACCAGCATGTGACGCCTTCCTGCAAACCCTGCTTTGAAAAAACGATTTATCAATATTTCATCAAGAATATCTTTTTAATGTTGGAAATAAGAGGGGGTCCTCTTCGCAAGATGGTTGTACATATGTAAGACTGGCTAATGAATAGTCCTTGTATTATTCATTAGCCAAATAATTTTTACACTTCACATACGAGTAATGATTGACAGAGAGAATGGGGATGGAAATACTTGATGCTAATCAAGCATAATAAAGAGCAACTGCATGAACATGCCCATTTCTTTCACCCCGATCACATGATGCAGAACATATTGTGCTAAACACCAGCGGTGCTCATGAGGTGGAAGACGTTCTTGTGAAACCCAGCTCTCTGATGCACTTCCCCGCATGTTGCGCTTTCTTTCTCACTGTTAACCACTCGTATCAGCAATGCACTATTCACTTCGGTTACTTGAGGGGGAGGTAGGATGTTTCACAGGTGATATGTTGGAGAAATGCAAGAACAAGAGTCGTGTTTTCTACAAGATATGCAAAGTCACGGTGCTTTGTAAGTCAAAGAGAGGTCAAAGACTTGAGTCATGAAACAACTTTAAGTCCAGAGAGATTAGGACAAAAGATACACTATCCAAGAATTTACTTTTGAGTAATGCACTGACCTTGAAGTGTGGTAAAATCACAAGAAATCTTCCATATATTATGTTTAACAAAAGCTCAGAACAAACAAAAAGACAACATTAAAGTGTCTAAACAACGTCAGTTGGCTATCTTAAGATATGCCAATTTACCTAAATGGTGTACTTTTAGTGCTCTGGCAATCTACCTTGCTGATGTGTATTTAAGCTTTGGAGGCAATTAATGTTTATTCAGAGGAGCCGAGACTGACAGCCGTAAATTAGCATAACTCAGCCGTTCCACCCAATGGAAAAAGTGAAAACTGTAAGTGCTCATCCTCTTTTGAAAGTGCAGGGAGAAGGCTAGAACAAAAGGCACCTCAGTTAGTGGTGTGAAGGCGTTTGAAGTAGAGAATTCACATACTTTGGGCTTTATGCTCAAAGACCCATCAGCCCTTCAAAGACCCCTGCCAGACCTTCTAAAGCCCACTCGAGAAAAATAATTAAATGCAAAAATAATGGATGTAGGCTGTGCTAAATTGTTGAAATCTGTGCAAAGGCAGCTTGAGGTCCACTTGCTGTGTTCGCTTGATAAAGAAAATCTCATTCTCAGGTTTGTTATGCTTTCACCGGTCTAAAACTAAAATGCATGTTCTGGTATCAATTAACTTTATTTTAATTAAATCAAATCTGACCTTTGAACCGGTCAACCCAATGCCTAAGTGATCCAAACAACTGGATCCTGCTTACAGCTGAATAAATATTCACAGTCAGGAAGACTTTTACCATCTGTGTGCAAATCTAATTATAAAGGCAGTGAACTGGCAGGGAGTTGTGATACCTGGGTCAGTGACATCTCCACAACACTTATAAAAAGATATTAAAACATGTCAAGTACTTAGAAATGTACTCTTTGATTTCATATGGTTCTGAAATTTGAAGCTTTAATAAAAAAGGAACATGGCCTAACCTAGAAAAATGAAATAACATAATAGTAAAAGTTATACTCTAACATAAATAGGCATGCAACGATACAATATTTTTCAGAACCGATCTGATCCCCAAAATTCTGAGTATCTACCGATACCAATCCAATCCGATACCAGCACAATTATTTTTTTAATCAATGTAAAATTGCTATACTGTTGACCTGATCATCACTCTGTGTTAATTACAATCTACTACTACATATACACAAAAATAAAAAATGAAAAAATATATGATCATAATCTATGACAAAAATACTATTATAAACTAGGTAGAGGATAATTCAGCAGCCAAAGATACTCTAGATTCTAGAAAAATCACCGGTGCACAATAATTTTATAAAATCTAGTGAAATATTTTATTTACAAATAAAAGTGAATAAGTCTAAAATCTGGTAAAATGTTACACATTGCTCTTTGTATTGTTGAAAAATATGTTCATGGAAAAACAAATATATACATTTATATAGAAATCTAAAAGATGTTTGTTTTAAATGTATAGCACAGTAATAAACGCAGCAACATGTGATAGATTGGACAGAACAAGAAAGACTATTAATAATCTTTGATTGTGCAGAAAAGTAGTATAATACTAAAAGCGCCAATACAGAGTGGCACAGAGTGCTCATGCGCATCCCGAGCACAGAATTATGAGCTTGAAACAACACAGAGTCACAGTGTGCAAGCTGTGCAGCCCTCCGAGTCTGCATAGAAAAGTTATTACAACACACATGTTGCTCGGCTCAAATTCATCTTCAGTTCTTTCTTCACAGCAGTTCAGTCAGTGTACTGTTTGAGTAAATGAATTACTCCGGGATATTGGTTTATTTAAACTTACAGCGAGTGTTAGCCACTTTAAAAAAGTGAATAACTTAAGTAATTTGTGGATTAATGCTTACTGGAGACATGAACTGGTTCAAACGATTCATTCTGATTTGGTGAACTGGTTCAATCGAACAATTTGTTCGCGATCCTGACATCACTAGTACAAAGGGAAGAGATATTGATATGTGGTGTATTCAAACTGTGCGTTAGTTTATTGAGCTTTTTTTTTGAATGGTTTAAACCTCAGTTACTGTGCGCTCCTGAAGAGAGTTTCATTGTATAGACTGTAGTAACCGAACACGACACGCAGTTTGATTGCTGAATGAAGGATGGCAGACAGCCGCAGCAGAAAGAAGAGTTAACGAACTTGAATTTAATGACTTAATTAATCTGTACCTCACACTGAACTATGGAACAGCTTCAGAACACTTTAAATAGTGTGGCAAAAAATGGCAGTGTTGGAGCCAATACCGATCCTGAGTATTGGATCAATGCATCACTAAACATAAAGTGCATCGCATATGAAGTTGTCGAGATGATGTAGGCTGAATGTAAAAACAAATTATTAGTTAAATATCTTTGCAGAAAAGATGCTTTAAATACAAATATGTCTTGTACAAACTTGTCTTTTACATATATATTCAGAAATTATGAGGAAAATGCTTAAAAAAAAAAAAACTCAAAAGTCAAAGTTATTCAAATTCAAAAAGACTGAAGGTATAACATAGTAGACTATTAACTACTATAATGTTTTGTAAAAAAAAAAAATAACAGCAGCTTTCAGCCTGTCACCAAGATGCAAACATGAAATATCAGACATTCATTAGTATTTACAGGTTTTTTTATTAGCTTGTGTATTTTTGTGCTTCTCATTGTTTTTTCCGCGTAAACATGGAAGCGTTTGACTGTTGCACTCGCATCTCTTGCAGCATTCTAAAAACGGCGCTCAAGTTAAAAGAAGTTCACTCATCTTCTAGCATGTTTTTTTCTGTTCCACTGTCTGCAGAGTCGCATCTTTGTCAACACAAAAGCACATTCTGAGTAAATGAGCGCTTAATCACGTGCGATGACATGCCGTTGGATCGTTCTTTTCTCTTTACTGTTATCATTATACTGTCAAAGTGTCTAATTCTAACATTTGGTAATATTTCTATTCAATAGAAATTTTGATTTCTAAAAAAAAAATTGGCAAAACATGAAATTATAATTAAGTGATACAATTTGGAAAAATCGTCCAGCCCTATTGCACGGTTATTGTATTTTTTTTTAAACATAATTGACAGGACAAACAAATTAGTGTCAATGACCCATTAACCTACATGAGTACAACAAAAAATATACAAATTCTAAAACAATGTTGTTGTTTTTTTCCTATACTAGCAGGAATATGCTAACTTGCGAAAAAGATCACAAAGAATCAACCGGTGACTGAGCTTTCGGTACAAACTAACTAAATAAAAGGTAAAGGTTGCTGAAACAGACAGGTACAAATCAATAGCACAAGATGAAGCTATTCAATATGCAGAATTAAATAATGGAGAAAAAATGGCTTTAGAATCAATACCATCACGCAGAGACCTTTAAAGCACACAGCGCTAATGGTAGGGCCTTCATTGCACCCGTGTGATTGGTGGCTGGCATCGAGTCAAGCTAAAAACAGGAACTGCAATGGAAGGGTTTGTATGGCTAGATAAACACACATATGAAGTGATGGCCTTAAAAAGTCCACAGCCTCCCATGTGGCATTTGCATAGAGGTTTGCACATTGCTAACTGCCACTGACTGGGGCCTCTTTCTTTCACCCTCTGGCAGGATATTTGACCTCATCTCCAATACACATTATCCTTCCTCTCTCGTCCAGACTGAGAAAATTAAGTTTCCATGTGAACTGGCCACAAAAACTCCCCGCACACAAAATCTCAGCTGGATGAAAGGCCTTCTATGGGGGAGGGTAGCTGCCTGAGTGCTGCTTGAGTTTCCTGCACTCCACGTTTAGTGTTACAGCCCCAGATGTAAGGATTTTCCTCCACGTCCTTACAAATTGAAGGTAGAGGCTGTCCTCTATTTTCTGCCTGCCTAAACATAGCATGTCATAGTATATGATTCCATTTCCTCTGCGCAATCTCACCTCCAAACCTATTTTTCCCCCTTTCCTCTGTTCTCGCTTGGCTGATTTGCCTTCTCCTTTCTCTCTTTTTGTTTCCTCTGGAATTCTCTTACATTTGTTAGGCAATTACAGCCAAATGAGGCCCTATTAGGCATCTTCTTTAAAGAAGAGCAACTCTCAGCGGCCTCTATCTCTGACAATGACACCCAAACAGAGAAGCAGGCAGGAGGGAGGAAAACGAGAGAGAAAAGAGGCATGTCCCTCCCAGCGATAAAGTAAAAAAAAAGGTTTACAGCACTTCCAAAAGCTTTGAAACATGTGTATCTTGTGTAAATCAGAGCTTTAAAGGTTTGCCAGCCATACTGCGGTCCTCCCAGTGCATAAAAGCATAAAAGTTCCATTAAAGCGACTACATGACGAAACATCGACAAAATAATCAGCCGCCTGTGTGCAGAGATCAAAGAGGTAAAGCTTCTATCATAAGGGACCTTTAACAGCCAGCACTTTTAAACTAGGATTGTGAGGGGCAATAATGCAGAATGAGTGAATGCTTGTGTGTGCATGCAACTCACTGAGTTCCAATAAAATAGAGATAAGCCATAGCAGGGAGACGAAGCTTGCTGCAAGCCCAGCTGCACGTGGGTAGGGTATGGACGGGAACCTTGCCCCTGGCTCAAAATCTGAGCTCCATTTTGCAGGAGCAGAGATACTGAACTAAACCAATTGCCCCAAACAAAGCTGTGAAGCAGACAGGTCCAAGTCTGAGGAGTGCATCGCTCATAAACTAAAATCTGAGGGTATGGGGCAGGCTTCAGCAAAATGCAAAGAGGACAAGGTCACAATTGATTTTCAGAGCCTGGGCGGGTGCCAGATCCATGGAGGGAATAAAAACTTTCGTCACACTGTGTAAACCACACATAGCATAGTGATACACAGGCTTTTCTATGGGCATATTTTCAAACACCAAGCGAATGTGGGACTGTGTCACTTTTTTTTTTTTATCAAGTCTGAGTTCAGCGTTCAGAAAAGAGGACCTGATCAAAGTCTCTGACAGGTCTTTTGTCCTGGAATGCGGCGAGTTGTTTTTCACCTTGCACCAGTCGGCGCTGATTAGCTGACAAGGCGGCTAACCACCCTCTCCCCTATTTCAAAATTAATTTCCCTCCTTTGATAAAGACAAAGGGTGGGGGGGGGGTGTTTAATGGCCATGTCCTTCAAAACTAAGAGTGCTAATAAGTGTGAAAAGGAGATTTGTTTAAGTGATTTTCTTTGAGACTTGCAGGCATGGAATTAATTACCTTGATTAAATATTGTCTGTACGGCTGATGAAAGATAGAGCAGAATTAGCGGTCCCTTGTTGAACTTGTATGGTGCTGAATGAGATGTGTCCCGATTACAAAGACCAAAATGATGGCAACACTCAAAGGAGACAAAGAGCTAAAAACAGGCCGTGTGACATCACAGAGCAGCCACAGGCCTAATCGCTGCCACCCTCCAAACTCAAACAAACAGGCTTCAATCTATCCTCCACAATGGCTTTCTATAACACTGTAATATATGTGTACTAAAACCAAAAGACAGAGAAAGACCCATTTCCCAAAGTGAACAGTACTGTGTCCAATGGCAGAAGGAGTTCGTTGAGTTGAGTCTCCAAAACAGCCTGAAGCCTTCCTAGTCATTTGGCAGAAGAGTAACATAACTCAATTCAATGCTTGCCTAGGTTTTACAGAGGCACTAAGGGGACTAAACAACCTCTCAGTGGCTCTTCCAGCCATAATCCCACCGAACTTTTGCCTCCTAACCACAGAAAAAGATTTTCTAAAGGCTTCACATCACAGCTTTGTGCTTCATTGCGAAAAGCTATGCTCTTAACCACCCTCCCACTCACCAAACACACACAACGACAACCCCCCACCCTTCTGTGAATTGGGGGAGTTTTCTACAGCTGGGTAACAAAGCATGACCCAATAATCCTCAAGGCTGACTCAAAGCTAGAACCTCCTCTCTAAGGACTTTATAAGACAGAGGCTGTAGGCCGGGGTGGGGTGGCTGGGCTGAATTACACAAACGAGAATTAATTATTCTTATCAAATCGGTTTCCTGTAACAAGCTGTCCTTCCCTTAATATTTGGGGCAGAAAATCTAACCATTCATGAGCTAACGATGAATTTTAACATCTACCGCATTCTCAGGCTTTGGTGTTGTGCTTTGGCTTCTGGAAAGGGTACAAATTATGTTATGAACTTTCTGGCAAACTTCGGAGTAAGCCTGGCTTACCGTGAGTAAGCCTCTGTGTATGAATCTTTGAGAGCTTGCATTTTGGCGAACATGCTGAATAGACCTTAAAAGCGGTTTACACTGTTATGGTGTCTTTGAGGGTTTTAAACAGGTCTAAAAAAAACGGTGGCATTGATGAGTCAATGGTACAAAAAAAATGGAGACAAAAAGAGTTTTTTCAAGCGTGCATGGGGTGGAACTTGTAGTTGTATTGGTGAGAAAAAAAAAAGAAAAAAAAAAAACACACCCACACTGGACATTTTTGACTGCTCATGGTTAAGGAGACAAGTAATGAACTCCCCTATCAGATGAACACACGCCCAGTTCTCGGTTTCTGTATCAATCAAAACCAAAAGAACACAATCTACACACACAGAGCAAAACAGCATGCAAGTAAACCTGCTTTATCACAGTTTATCAAGTGGTGACGTCCCCTTACTGTCAGATGCCTGATCTATCAAGGATCTATTCTGTCCATTGTTTCTTTTACAATCCAAAAGACTGTGCTTATTCACACATAAAATGTTAATGTTTAAAAACTCAATCCAAGCAGTACTCGGGCAATGCTGGGCTTTTTGGTCCCCTGCTTACTACTTCACGGAATACTATTGAAGTCATGCAGAATAACACAAAATTGAGACGAAGGGACTGTTCATTTAAAATACAACAGCTGTGAAAACGGCCTAGTCTAAAAACTCATTTTCGAATATACAGTAACTTTAAAAAAAAATAATAACAATAACTTTAACTAGATTAATTCAATGTAAAAAAGGGGCTACACTGACTCATGACGGGAGCTTTTCAAGGTTGCTAAATAAGTGCCCATGTTATTTCATTACAGCTAGGTTATCACGTTTCCACTAACACTGGCCTTTTAAAGGGACACAGTAGATCTTTGTGAGAATAAATGAATCATGGCTTCTTCATTGAATTAGTTATATGTATACTTTCACTACTCTCATAACACCTACAATTATTGGAGATGTGGGGCTTCCTGTAACTGCTACTTCAAGAAAATAAAGCTTACATTATAGAAAAATTGTGGAAGGAGTACTAAATGACAGATTTTTGCTTTATACTGTTAGTATGCACTATACAGGGTAAATATGAAATACTGTGAAAGGTTTTGTTGATCTTAAAGTCTCAAGCGTTATAAATGTCATATTGGTCCTTACAAGAGAGGTGCAATTTGACGACTTGAAACGAGCAGTTCCATTTATAATTTTGTGATTTGAAAGTATACAAAGGCTCTGTGCGTATTTTTTTTATTTTTAATCACCTTTCCCTTTCTTCCACGATAGCATTTTACCAGTATGTTTACTGAAGTGGAGCGAGTGGGGGAGGAAAATGTATAGACATTTGGGCAGCCATAGAAACTGCCTTCGTGCTCCAAATGCCAAAGCCTGTTCGAGTTACTTTGGCCATTTTTTGTTTAAATTAATCTTGAAAATTAGGTGACGGTTCTGTATAGTTTAGAAAAGCATTTTCAAACACCCAAAAATCTGCCATTCGGCAAAGACAGGAGAACTAGCCCGATCTGAGGGGGGTATTGAGCGAGTGTGCTGTAGCCTATACTAGGACAACCCAACGACACATTTAGACGAATAGTACATGTTTTACTAATTTTAACGCTTAAATCAACAAATGGTCTTCGAAATAAAACCACAGAGGGTTAGATAAAGTCTAGGTACGTGTTTTATCATTCGTTTAACGAAGGCAAATACGAGTCCTTTGTCTTGAC
This sequence comes from Carassius gibelio, assembly GCF_023724105.1. Taxonomy (NCBI): domain Eukaryota; kingdom Metazoa; phylum Chordata; class Actinopteri; order Cypriniformes; family Cyprinidae; genus Carassius; species Carassius gibelio. Next base: position 17,521,557 of record NC_068397.1, on the reverse strand, counting down.
TCACCAGCAAATAAACAAAAGATATGGGATTTGGATTCAAGCGGATTACCCTGGATTTAATTATATCAAGAGAACCAACAACCGTCAAGCGTACTCGGAGAAAAGCTAATAATTCGAAAAAAGCTATAATAAATAACTTTAAACTAGAATATTAGCAACAAAATAGCACCGCTGTGCGCTACAACAGAGATTCATTGTGACCAGCACGTTAGTCTTTTCTTCCACGCGACCTGGGAAAGAATGTTCCGTTTCGACAGACCTCATTGTGTTCGCTCAAACATACACCTTTCAGTAACAGTTTTGGTCTTTTCTGTAGCTTATAAGTTTTGTTGCGTTTTTTTATTGTGTTATATGAACATTGCAGCCACCAAATTCAATGAATTCCACATTAAAGCCATTGGAACATACCATACCTAACAAGCCCTTTAATTTTTAAAACGTGAGCTCCGTTTCTTTCGCAATACGGCAGGCATTTAAACGCTCGCTTACTGGCAGTGAGAAATCGCTATGTAGAAACAAATGACAGTTTCTAAACGAGACCACTTCCATTTTTTTTTCTCAAGAAACTTATTTTGCTGGAAAAGTGAAACAAATATTTCTTATGTAACTTTCAACGTACTCTGGACGGTTAAAGCGGCACTTACCGACTTGTAAGACGTTGTCCACACAACCGGTTTCCAAAAGCCGGATTCCCCGGCGGAAAGGCAGTCCATCTCCGGTACCCCCTGTCCCTGCGCTGCCTGGTGTGTTCGTTACCCCTCCGGGGACTGTACCAGATCCAACGGACGTGCTTGAGCCCACTACCGGACCCTCTTCACCCGCCACTCGGCACTGAAACGACGAGTACATACATATTTCCCTTTCGTTCCTTGGGAACGACCAGTACACGATACGGCGCTGAACCGGTTCAGGGATCCGCTCGAAGCGCTCCTCTACCCTCTCGAAGGCCCATTTCTCCGCTACGGCCTTCGCGGCGCAGTCCAGTAGAGACTCCGGGCAACGGAAGCGAGAGTTCGGGAATCCCGGGCCAGGCCCCGGACCCGGTCCTCGAGGAGCAGGACGCAAACACGGACGCTTGCTGGCCGGGGGCAAGGAGAGGTGAAGCGGCGGCTGAGGCAATAGCTCTCCACGTCCCTCCGCCATGACAACCAAATAAACACTGAAGTGAGGACCGTGGCTCTAGAAGCGCACAGACGGAGGCACCGCACAACGGGAGGGTCGTCACTTCACGTACGTCACTACCAATAACAAACGCGCTCCAGCCAATCGGGAGGTTGCGCTGCACCGAGGTGATGCGCATGTGTACGCCGAAATGACAGGCACGGTGTTGATCGACGAACAGTTTGTTACAAACTCAAGTCGTGCTCTCTGAATCTAAAATCTGCTGATGTGTGTTGTGTTTTTAAACAGCTTCCGGTGGTTGAAAGAGCAGCAGACGCGAAGAGAACCGAGCGTATGTTTTTAAAAGGCCACCTATTCGTGTCAACATAACCATACAATACATTCTCCGAATGTGCAAGATGTGTGACGTGCATTTTTACCCTTCAAGTGTTGTAAAAATGCGGAGAACTCTCCAGCCGCCCTTTGAGTTTGGGGTGTCAAAAAGTTTGAAGTGTTTTTATGATAATGTAACTCTTCACAGATGTCTACTACCCACCCTGGTGGCCAAGTATGTAATATCAGTTGATTGGTGCTGTCAAGATCCATCTAATCATGATTAGAAATGTATGTGGGCTACTAGTCATGGCTATGTAGATATGTATTAGAAACGTGAATCCTTTTATGTATTGTGCTCTTCTGATTTTTATTTTATTTTCCCCTTAGGTAGGCTATATAGGAAGAAACTGTACGGCTGATGATACACAGGACAACTCTTGGAGCAATGTTGCCGTCAACAGGCAAGCAGGTGAGACACAGGGTCCACGACCGATCTAAAGTATCCAGTAAAAATTATATAATATTTGTTACCCATTCAAAATGAGAAAGTGTCCAAGCATTAAGTTACACCGTGTATCATCAGCCTAACTGTAATGAGCTTAGGACTGCATTCACAAAACATTTGAAAAAATGTCATGTTCAGTTCAACACATTTTTTTTTTTTTTACAAAAGTTTACAATACTGTTAAATAGTTTGGGATCAGTAAGATAAAAAAATACATTTAATAAAAAAATTATTATATTTTTTAATGAATACAATCATCAAGGATTACATTAATCGTATTAAACTAATCAAAAGTGACAGTAAGGACAGTCAATGTGACAATAGAAAAAAAACTATTTTAAATAATTGTTCTTTTGAACTTTTTATTTATCAAAGAAATCTGTGGGGGAAAAATGCATTTTCTATAAAAAAATAGTAAACAGTGCAACTGTTTTCATCATAGATCATGTTTATTGAACAGCAAATCAGAATATAACAATGATTTTGAAGGATCTCTTGATGCTGAAGATTGGAGTGATTCTGAAAATTCAGCTTTGCATCACAAAAATAAAAATTCAATACATTTGACATTATATTAATACATTATATTAAAATCGAAAAGTTAATAATATTTTACAATGCTGTTTTTATATTGTAAAATAGTATTAAATTATATTAAACAGTATTGTGTACATTTAATAATTTATTAGAAAATAAATTTCACAGGTACTAAAGTTAGTAAATATTTAATTCTAATTGCATATTACACATTTGTCATATTGAGTAATAAAATTGTATCCTAGTAAGTGAATGTGCAACACATTTTCTGCACTCATAAATATAATGTTTTGCTCAGAAAGAAGGTCAGCATTTTCGTTAATCTTTAAATATTGAAGATAAAATTGTGTGTACACACAGGCTTTGAATATTAGAAATGTATCAAATTGATTTAATGCAATATCTGCTTGTCAAAAAAAAAATCAAATCATTAGACTTGACAAATGTTTTAAATTGTTTTGTGATTCATAATTATTTTACTGTTTAAAATTAGGTGAAAAGTAATAGCTGATTATGATGTGAAAACTTTCCTTCTACCTATAATATGTTTGCATTAGGGAACCCTACACAGTTTTTCCCGGGCATCTATCTATACATAAATTCAAATTCAAATAGTAAAACTCCCTGAGAATTATTCACTGGATTAAAGAGCGTGACAACTAGCCCCAGTCTCCACAACAGTGCAGTGCGAACATATTCTGTAACAGACAAAAAAACATTCCACTTTTTATCTCCCACAACCTTCACCTCCTGTCCTGTGAAGATAGTGGCTCCTGCAGCCTGCGCTGTTATCATCTCCCACCTCTTAGGAGCTCCAAGCCAATTATATGTTTTATTGTTCATTTTTAAATCATTTAACTTGATTGTTTTTAAAAATGTCCTATAGGATCTGCAAGACAAAGACCATCAAGATTGCAGATGATACTTATGTTGCCCACATTTATTGCAACTCTATCGACCTCATGCACATCATGATGGTCTGAGGGCTGCTGACAGCTTGCTGATATTTGTTTGTTGTCTAACTCTGCTGACATGCAACTTCGTAAGGTGTCATGTTAAAATTACAGAATTAAGTAAGATCACACTTTTCAACCAAATTGGAACTTGTCCATTTATATACATTATATAAATACGAGGGCATGTTTTTCATATTTGGCTCTAAACACTGAGAATGTTTGTAAGATTGTTTGTTTATATGTTTATTTGTCTGCTGCCTCTTTGGGAACCAGAACAGCAGGTGTGGGGAGAAGTAATGACAGGACTCCATTTTACTGGCTGTCACATCCCAGCATGCTCGCTGCTGTCCAGTCGAGTGCACCGACTGAAAGATGACAAGCTGACAGCTCACCACACAGGATACCAGGCGTCTAATGACATTCTGCGAGTCCTCTGTGTGAGTGTGTAAGTCTCTGTGTGTATGTGTATATGTATATGCATGACAGTCTGTAAGAGGGAGTCTTGTCACTTCTGGTGCTTTTCAAAGTACCCATGGCTCCCAGTGTACGGAAATGTCCTTGAGGGCAGAGACATCGTTTTTTTTACACACAGCACCCTGCATGCCAACCACGGCAGTTATTATGGAGGTGAATCGAAGGCGATGTTTTTCTACTATCTGACATTTTTATCAAACATTTTCATTCTAAGCCAACGCAGTTGTGTTACAGTACTGATTACATCTGGTTCAAGTGCTTCCCAACCTGATCGCACCATGTTTATTTCAGGATCGTTCGTCTGGGGGAATGTTGCCACATCAACACAAATCGAACAATGGACCTAAATATAATGGCGCTGGACGCTACCAGTTTCCAAGGCAACAATTGTGACAGATTTGGGGGAGACAAGACAGGTAATTGGAAAAAGATTGATGGGGTACAAGAGAGTGGAAAAAAACCCTATCAAAGGAGGTCTCTCTGGGAATAACAACAATACAATAAAGGGTCTTGCATCCTTTCGAGCCATCAGCGGCCTCCTGTCCAGGCCCATTTCAATGGCTTCAACACATCTGTCGGTCTTCCGTCACGTGAAAGTGTGCAAAAAGATAGCATATTTCTAAATGAAGCTCCATCAAAAAAATTATTCATCTGAAAGGAATATCTTAAAATTCAGTGTTTGTTTCTTTACAGAATTACTTTTCTCCATTTCAATGAAAAACGTGTCAGTTGGATAACAGTAAATTACTGTATCATATACTAAGATTTAATATCACATTATATGAAATTTTACTGTAAAATACTAATGTATAGTTTTGCAAGTAAAAATATAAATTACCATATAATTTACTGTGAAAAACCATGAAACGTTGTCACATGACGTCTACATAACCACAATATCCACTCAAAACTAGTCCAGTGACCCTAGGTCAAACATCTAAATGTGCCACCCCCATACCAAAAATAAATATTTTACATTAATGTTGTGCAATATGTACAATTTCATCTTGAAAATCACTATATAGTAGGAATAAACACAGTCTGTTTTAATAACGGAGCATTAAAATGGACTGGGACAGCACAGATTTATCATTGGTAGAATATAACATATTTAAATACAAGCATCTCAGTCAGTATATACTTTATGGAATGATAAAAAAAACAAAAAAAAAAACATGGAAAGTGTTTAAAAGTAGCCCACACCAGCCAGAATAAAAAGCACATTCCAAAAATGCTAAAAGTTTTTTCTAAATTATTTTGTTACATTTTTGTTATCAGTGATGTTCATTAGTGTGTTTTTGTGCTACATTTTTTATAGGATTATTTTAGTCCCATATGTGGTACTCTTATCATGTTTGGTCTTAGTGTGCGCTGGATATGATTACTGGTCATGTTTTATGGACAGGATACTTACGATGAACTCTAATTAATCGTGGTTTTTATTTATTTATTAATTTATACTTTTTTGTAATCCCAGAAATATTGTCACCGTGTTTTCTAAAGCGAATTTCTGGCAACAATATCTGCCACATTTGTATTGAATCTTTTCTTGTTTTGTTTTTACAACAGAATACTTTTACACCTTTCCATTCATTTCATGCCACTTCTTCTTCTTCTAGGCTCTGTTTGGACTTGGCAAACTCAAGCGGGGTGTTGCTCACCCTAACACAGTGTCTAAGAATGCGCAGGAGCCTCTAGGGTTAATGTTTGAGACGGTCCTTTTCAGCATAACCAAACCAAACAAGCAAGAGTGTATGCTTGCATCTGAAGGTTTTGACTGCCTTCCCCTCTCCGTACGCAGTGATGTCACAAGATCGGGGCAGGTTGCGGCTCTTTGCCGTGCGGCGGTTGGAGAGGGGAACAATGGCGGTGTTGATAGAGAACCCAGCTCCACCTGTAGGGCCTGATTTTTATCTTCGTGGCGGTGTGGCGGCCCCCTCCCCCAGGCCCTTCTTGTCATCGCTCTTCACAGCGTTCATTAAACAGAGTCAGACTTTAGCAAGAGAAGAGAGCCCAAGTCACCCATGTGAGAAAAAAAGAGAATTACCTAAGCCTTTTGTCTCTCAGAGTGTGGCTCAGCTAATGTCTTGAAGGCATGCTGATCTCTTCACAAAGCCTTCTCCCCACACAATGGAGAAGAGAGCATGTAGTTTGGCATGCAAAACGTATAAAGCCCAGCCTCTTTGTTGCCTGTGGTGAGAGGTTTTCAGTCTCATTTGGTCTGTTTGATTGGGCTGATAAGATGTCTGTCAGGCTCAGGTCAGACTGAGCATTTGTTGTGCTGACAGTGTGATGACTGAGACATTGGTGTCAATTAGGTGTTTGTGTATTAGGCCCGGCATAACTGCTATTACTTGAGCATGCCGGCTTCCTCCCACAAGTGTGCCAGCGTCACCTCCTTTATAACTCTTTGCCTGTGTATTTCCTCACTCGGCCTCACAGGAGCTAAATTTATGACCGGGTAGTTCCTCGTCCACTCAATCCCCCATCGCCGGCCGCTTCTACGGTGTTCACACCAGAAGTGACAGAAGCTCTTAGCCTCTCTTCACACATCCTCACCCTCTGTCCTCTTCAGTGCCGTGCCCTCTCTCACTCTTATTTCCCTCATTCACCTTCGTCCTCCCCCAACCCTTCCTCTTTGTTGTGGCCTAAAGCTATTTAAGAGTGCAGGATGGAGCTGGTCTCATGAGAGGGCCCAGGACAAATAGTAGGAGTGTTTACTGTGGAGGCACTGATATGTCCTTTGGGGCTGTGCTGAGCATGCAGCTGCAGGAAAAAGCACGGATGAAGGCCTTTGTTTCGCCACCTTTCACCTGTCCGCAGGAATCCTCCAGACAGGGGTGTGTAAAGCACTTGAGTGTTCTGACAAAGTACAGTTACTCAAGTATTACTTGGGGAAATCTGGACTTTACTCAGGGGCTGTTGAAATAATTAAATCCGATTTCTAAGAAAACATATTTCTAAAGAATCCTGGAAAAATATGGGCTGTTGAAATAATTGTTACTCAATCAGGTTTCTAAGAAAACACATTTCAAAAGAATCCTGGAACAAAATGTTTCGCGGTTTCCACAAAAATATTAATCAGCACAACTGTTTTGAAGACTAATAATAATAAGAAATGTTTCTTGAGCAGAAAATCAACATATTGGAATGATTTTTGAAGGACACTGAAGACTGGAGAAAACTCTGAAAACTCAGCATTGCCATCACAGAAATAAATTATATTTTCAAATATATCAAAACAGAAAACAGTTCTTTTAAATTGTAAAAAATAATATTTCACAATATTATATCTGCTTTTACTGTATTTTTATGCAATGTTGTTGAGTGCAAGAATCTTTCTCTGTATACAGTATATATGATTTGTTTTGTTTTATTTAAAATCATTTTCAATGTGTTTTGTAATTGGATCAAAATATCTATCAGTCATGTATTCGTAAAAAATATCTCCTCAGGTACCACAGCATTTTTACTTGCTATTTACATGCTAAAACTATACACACACACACACACACACACACACACACACACACACACACACATATATATATATTATATATTTTATATAACATGGCTATCATATTAAAGTAAACTTGTTTTAATTTAATTTACTTTTCATTAAGTAAAATTTTGACACTGTACACTTAAACGTAAGTACATTTTCTCTTCTAAACTCCTAACTCCAGTGTTCACTAACTTCTTATGGAAATGTATGTTTCCATTTTCTCTTTAATCAGTCGTCCTAAACCGTGTTTTCCTATAACAGTCACATTCATGTGAATTGTACAGTCTGTCTCCCTCTGTAGTAATCAAGCTTCTTTGAGACAGGAAACAGTCAATGGAAATGGCCAGGCTCCTAAATGAGCCTCTCCTCCAAATAGTCTGAATGGCTTCAAAACGGCACGGACAGAAAGCACTGTTGTCTGTCTCACGCCCATGTAGTGTGATTGCTCGGATGTTTCTAATGGTGTTAGGGGGGGTGATTTTACGCACAGCAGGCCTCTAGGCCTCGCTCGCCTCCATGCAGTCCAAGAGGCTTATGTGACTAGCGCGATAGGCTACGGGGAGGTGGGTGCTCATCCCGATAACCGTGATGTGTGTATTTGAGCACAGCAGATGCCCCAGGTCTACATTATACCTCATTTGCATGTTCAAATAAGTCCAAATCCACAATAGAATAAATACCACCAAAAGGGCAAAGCTTTAGATGAATGACAATGAGATCAGGTTGCCGAAGATTAGATATTACTTTGGAATGTCACCCTGATCCTCGAAGCGTGTCTCTATGGATACCAGTCATCTAGATACAATGCAGATATCGAACCATGAAAGTGTACGTACTACAACAGTGATATATATGCTGGATATCGCCATTGTCTTTGTTCTTTTGTTGGCCTAAATGTATTCTGCTCACAACGCAGGTTTCTTGTTCCTGTCTGTATTCTTAGTTGGGTCTTCTCAGCATCCCTACACAGGACAAGCGATTTGGGAAATTGATTTATGGATGAATGAATGTTTCATCTAGACATTGTTTCTGGGGCATCATTTGCACATGGCAGGGTAGCTACTGGTAAATATAAAATAATATGTTTTAATCAGTTTTGATTAATAGTATTATTTGATTAAGCACTTTAAACAGAGTTTTTGAAACAGAGAAATTGTGATTTATACATCACCTGAAAGCTGAATAAATAAACTTTACACTGATGCATGGTTTGCTATAGAACAATATTTGGCCGAGATACAACTATTTGATAATCTGGAATATGAGGGAGAATTTTTTTTCATTTTTTTTAGAAAATTACCCTTAAAGTTGTCCAAATTAAGTCATTAGCATTGCATATTACTAATAAAAAATTAAGTTTTGATATATTTATGGTAGGAAATTTACTAAATAACTTCATGGAACGTGATCTTTATTTCATATCCTAATGACTTTTGGCTATATATATATATATATATATATATATATAAATGCGATTGTTACTGTTTTATTTTTTAGCAGACTTTAAAATGTTTCACATGTTTTTTATTCAAATTTCATTAAGAGAACAATAAAAAAAGGACTTGCCTATATTATTATATGCTTATTGTATTTTTTTTATAAAAAAGTTTTTTCAATATGAAAACAAAACAATGTAAACAATGATTTTGTTTTTCCATTATTTTATTTAAAAAAACAATTCTCTCTTTTTTTTTGTTTTATATTGAAAACAAAAGAACAATGAATGAATGATAGTTTAATTTATATATCCACAGCTGTGCTATGACTCAAACTATTACTTTTCTGTATTCAATTAAAGTCATATTAAAGGTTCATGTGCTTTATTTTTTGTTTGTCTGATAAGGTATGTACAAACTCTGAACACATTCTTTGCTGAACTTCTATGGCAGCCATTGTTGATATCTCCAGCTCTCTGTTGTCTTTTCAGTGAGGTCTCACCCAGCAGAGAGTCTGCTCTTCTACTGCATGACTGAAACAGTTCGACAGGAGATCATATCTAGATGTAGTCAGACTAGAGCGATGGATTCTGCTCCTCCTACCTATCAGCAATATTATAAGCAGCTCTGTTTTTGGGAAGTAAATATTTGTATAGAATTTTCATCACAAATAGTTTTAAATTCTGTTTGATGTGTTGCAGAACTGAATATTTGGTTCCCTTTCAATTCTAGAGTATGAACTACAATCAACCTGGCCACACCCACCGGACGTTGAACTGCAATGCTGAATTAGAATGACAGGAAGAGGAATTTACTGGATTGTAATTTAAAGAAATTCAACTCAGGTAATGCAATTGGTGTGCTTTTTTTCAAGGGTCTCATCTAGTAAAACGACTGATTTTTCCCAAAAATATAAAAAAATGTATACTTTTTAACCTCAAGTGCTCATTTTGCACTAGCTCTGCCATGCATGTCAATGACATTGAAAAGGTCACAGAAGAAATCTTTCAGGTTTCCAAAGATTTAAACATTTAGGATATACACACAAACTGACCATTTTAAACAATAAACCTATACAAAGACATATTAATATGTTGTATACAACAACTTTTGAATGGTCCTCCTTCTCCTCAATTTTAAACACTGTAGTGTTTCCGTACTTTTGTCACACATGACCTTTTCAACATGATTATGTAATGCGTGAGGTCGTGGATGTGCATCATAGAGCTAGTGCATTTGTGGTTAAAAAGGTATATATATATATATATATATATATATATATATATATATATATTTTTTTTTTTTTTTTTTTTTAAATGATCGATTGTTTCACTAGATAAGACTCTTCATCCTCGACTGGAATTGTGTAGAGCCCTTTGAAGCTGCATTGAAACTGCTGTTTAGGCCTTAAACACATTGGCCAAAGAAGTCTACTATATGGAGAGAAATCCTGGAATGTTTTCCTCAAAAACCTTAATTTCCTTTCAACTGAAGAGAGAAAGACCTACACATCTTGGATGACATGGGGATGAGTAAATTAAAAAGAAATTGTAATTCTCGAGTGAACTAATCCTGTAATTAAAATTTAGGAATTCAATTTTGAATGCCACACAAACCTAGTCACAGTTTTTTGTGTGTTTTTTTTTTTTGTGTGTGTGTGTTTTTTTTTTTTTTTTTTTTTACATGGTTTTCCAATCATGGGGATTTCACAACATCTGAGAGAAAGTCCATTTTTTCAAACAACAACGAGTTTGGTTGCTTTTGAATTCATGATTGCTGGTAAGTGTGATCACGCTCCTTCTGTTTCCAAGTCCACCATTTGCAATCATTTAGTGGCAAAACTAGGAAACTCTCTCTCTCTCTCTCTCTCTCTCTCTCTCTCTATCCTTTAATCCCCTCATCACTGCCCACTCATTGTGACTAAAGAGCCAGTAGACAACACAACTAGCCTTTCATTCTCTCCAACAGCATGACAAGCTAAAGGAGTTCTTTGTAAACACAATTAAGCTGTGAAATCATATTGAATTACTTTCCTGCTGTCTCCAGTTCTTTAAGGATTCCCTCTCAAACAACAGTTTTGAATACTGGCACCTGCCGGGCTGCTCATTTTCCCACACCTGGTCCTGCAGAAATGTCAACATAAAAGCAGCTCCATCCAGCATTCAGGGTCGCGGTCTGGTCCTTGGATCTCACCATACCTGCAATAGCACCGTTCCACTTAACATCATGCACTCTGAAAGCGCAGTAAATTAAAGATCATAAATCATGCACTATTCATAAGAGTCTCCATCCGGCCCTTTCATTGCCTGCAACCCTTCTCCCCCTCTAATGGCACTGAGCGTTCGCAGGCCTCCGAAGCGCTCCATCCCATCCTGTCCTTTTGACTGAGCATAGTGTTCTGGACCACTGCATTAAAAGCTGATATCCTGAGCAAAGCCAAATGCTTTCCATCAACCCCCATCTCACGAGACCATTGTCTGCTAGAGGAACCACCAGATGGTCTGCACCATATCGGCCTAGGTATCAGTTTTACACCAGGGGAAGCACCAGGGATATGCTCCAAAGCAATTATCACTGGAGTATAATTGAGAGATACATTATATAGCGGTGTGGTTTTCTTGCTCTGTCTGGGTCTGACGTGTGAGCTTACTCGGTTCAAGCTATATCGGGCTCAGATATTTGGAGGGAGAGTGGAGAGAGAAGGAGCGAGAATGGTGGAAAGGTAATTCACCATTACATAGGTCATGGCCCACATAATCTGGTGCACTCTCACTAATGACTGAGAACATGAGGCAGGCAAGGTGTGTCAGCCCTCATCAGTCTCTCTAATTAGAGATGTGAGCACACATCTTTCATATTAAACATGCGCACACATATACACTTACAAGTGGTCCATCCATGGTGTTGTGAACGACCCAAAAAGAAATGCATTGACTTGGTGTAACTGGTCCATTGATCATCATCTTTTTTCTTCACTGTAGACTTTTGCGAGATGGGTTTCCAGAATTACTGATGTCCATCTCAGCATCCTGCTAAGACCACTCTGTTCACTTCCAGATATATGTTGGAGGGCTGCAGGGTGGAATGTAGACTCAACTCCTTAATTGAGAGAGGAAAGAAAAAAGGTAATTCATTTATGCTGTTTGATTCTCTTCATAAAGACACTCCCCACTGGATTCAGCAGGGGAGGTATAACGTGTGGTACAAGATTTTAATCGCTGCCGAGAGAGCATGCAAAGCATGCAAAAAAAAGGTCTGATATAAAATTATAATCATAGGTGGCACTTTTTGTTCTCGATCGCCCATGAAAATGATAAACAATGTCCTGAAATTGTTTATGACAAAATGTTATTTATACATATAATATATTGATAAATAAATATCTTTTTTTGTTTGTTTAAATGTAAGATTTATTATAGTAAGTGACAGTACAGAAAACTTCTTTTTTATTATTTAGAATAAATGCTGTTGTTTTGAACTTCTAAAGTATCCTGAAAAAAAATGTATGATGGTTTCCAGAATTTTTTATATAAATGAATTAAACTTTTTAACACTGACAATAATAAATGTTTCTTAAGCACAAAATGGATTCATTGCCACAGTTCTTCTGGACTGAGTCTGTCTCAGTTTGTTCTGTTTCTTCATGTTATTCCAGACAGACTGGAAGATGGTGAGATCAGATCTCTGTGTGGAGCACTGGCTGCTGTCAGACTCCTTGTGCAAACAAAAATCTCACTATATTATTACATTTAATGGCAAAAATAATGTTTAGAAATGTAAACAGATATTTACTACTGACGCACTACAGCAAAACATAGAAATAACTGACTTAAAACCATTTTTTGAAAATACTAGTGGCTACTAGTATACATAGGTAGCTTTGAGACTGATAAGAATACTAGAACTGGCGAGGCACAGCTGTTTTATCACACACTGTTCATGACCTGTTCTCTGCCCCCCCCATCCCTCCTCAGGCCTCTTCTAGTGTAAGGGTAAACCAAGTGCCAGACTGACGAATGGAGATCTCTTCCAACAATAAACAGAGGGATATGTGGACAGAGGAGCCAAGCCTCCAACCAGAAGATAGAGAGCACAGGCGCATTTAGCGGAGGTTACCGGCGTGCAGTCATTTCACGCTTTTCAAGAGATTTGAACAGATCTGTTTACAAAGCAGACGAGAAATGATTGGGCTCACTGCGTTTCCAATCAAGGACAATTAAAAAACCTCTCGGTTAGAAAGTCACAATAAAAAAAAAAATCTAAATACTGCTGAATAGAAGGTATGTTTTGTCCCTGCAAATTTCTCTGCGGAATTTAATGCATTTCACAGTTTGTTTATTAGTGCTCCAGCCATGTGGAATGCAGAGTAATGGCACCACAGAGGGAACACATCGCAGGGACCATTAGCTAACTAGAGCAGCTCAGACACTGAGTTTAGAGAGAGCTGTCCAATGTGTGACACACACATCTACTGTGCACACACACTTGCAAATGGAAACACTTTTTACCTTTTTACTATTTTGATGAGCCACATAGGTGTTTATTTGCAATACTCATTTTGAAAATATAGTCTATAAATAACTCAAAAGTATAACAGATATGTTGTCTGAAAAGCTAATGTTGGAATGGGAATCATAGGAAATAATGTTTACTTTTACTTCAGTTATCAACTTTCTAAATATGTCTGAATTTCATATTACAATTTTGTGAAAAATATAAAACAAAGCTATCTATATGCCCCCAAAGAATTTAATTAAAGGGGAAAAACTATTATGTCACTGGAGTCTGCAAGATGACTCTATAAAAATATGGTTGTTTATTTCATCCTTAAATCATACAAAAATAAATAAATAAAATAATTCCTTGAAGAATGGCAAAGTCATGAAAGCTTAGGAAGCATTTGTGCATGAACTGAAACTGATTTTAGACGGGCTTCCGAGGCAGCATTAACAAATTATTACTAATTAATTAGCACAATTCTGCTTTTTTTCTAGAAATGATATCAGAAGTCTAAAAAAGACATTTAAAAACATATTACAGACAAACTGCCTATGAACCAACTCTTTCCAATGGCATTTTATTTTTTAGCTAAACTGTCATGAAATTCGAACAAACAGGATTGTGGGACATCACAAGCAGTGAAAAATACATCAATGCTGCTATCAAAAATCAAACAATTGAAGGTATCTCAGACCACATGTGCCTTCTTACCTCTGTATACTGTCTGCGGAGGCAGCATTTTCATCTTTTGGACACAAAGTCTGATTTTTAGACAGGCAATTCTTTGGACACACCTACTGTGTGCATTTTTTTCTATCAGTTGTGACACTATTTAATTGATTCTTACAGATGTAGTTTTTAGGTTTTTAATTTATATAGATAATATCAATTAATTCAATGGACTTGAAGGTCAAATGTTAACTGTTATACTTACATTAAACAGTACGGGAAGTGGGAGAGAGATAATCAAGAAAGGTCCTTGAGCCAGGATTCGAACTTGGAACGACTGAAGTGCAATGGGGCTATATTTTGGTGTTCTGCTCACGAGGCAATCTGCGCAGACTAAACAGTATTTTGTAAACCGTTTTGTAAAATTTGTACTTGAGAATTTGTGTCACACTGCAGGACCACTGAAATAAACAAGTGAAATTGAAAAGTTGATTAAAAGTAGTAAGAAACCTTACATTATTCAAAACACACACATATCCTTTTTATATAAATGATACAGTTATATAAAGATTAATCTTAAATTAAAGACAAAATAGAAAGTCATTTAGCCAACTTCACGATAATATTCACCCATTTGCTGGAAACACTGCTGCCACATTATTTTGTGAACAGTTCCTAGAAACAAGGGGTGACACATCTTACACCGAACTTCCCGACTCAGTAAAAAGAAAAGAATCATGTGTCCAAATGTGACAGTGGTGTAACTCAGCTCTTAAAACTTGTCCAACACACCCCGAGGGCCAAGAGCAATGGTGTACAGTGGAAAACATCCTGAAAATGTCTTGAATGGTGGATAATAATTTCCGTGCCCCTCAATAGAGGAACAGTCTGGAACAAAACAACCTCTTTCTTGGCAGTGTCGTAATTCACAAGCACACACACACACACACACACACATGTAGGGCTCCAGATCTGTGCTGTCACAAATAATGATGAGAGGGGATGAGCCCTGAATTCAGAATGGGGTCAGATTGATAGCGCTGGATTCCAGAAGTGACTCCCCAGCTTTTGATTTCAAAGCGTTCGCTCTTCCGCTCAGCCTCAATCCTGAGATGAAGATGAAAGTGGTGATGTCACCAATCAACGGTAACAATAATTTGGCACCAAGCACCGCAACAGGTGCCATGACAACCAGCTGTCACAATGGAAAAAGAGAACGGTTGCCAAATAGACAAGAGCACTATAAATGTACGCTGTAGCCAATGACACCAGCCAACCTTCAAACCAGAGGGATGGGACTGCGGCGTGTGACGGTGCTCTTTGTTTTTGAAGTATGTTCAAGTACTTCTTTCGAACAAGCATGTCACTTTGGCTTTTCCCCAACATACTTTATGCCCACCTCCAAACCGCCACGCATAAAGGAAGATGGGCTCTTACATTCTCAAAATGGCTTTAGAAAGGCTCACTTTCCTGGGAAACAAAATGATGGAGAGGCGAAGTGAATTCCATGTCGTTTACTGTGAACAGTGCTCAGGGACTAAGAGCTCTGAAGGTTCTGATGGCTGTTTCGACATGCTAAAACAGAAGGATGATTAACATGCACTGTGATAAGAGGCTAGAAAAAAAACACAAGGACAGTTTTGAATTTCAAGTAGTTCCACACTTATTTCTGAAATATCGAAGTATTAGTGCACATTTTGAAAAGCGAGCGCTGTGTGGATTCAATAAGAAATAAAAGACACTGGAAATTGGCCAAGGAAGATCATTATTCATGTCTGAACTTCTCACCTTTTACATGCTCTGGATTCTTTCAAGTTCTTCACTGCAGGTCCAGGATGTTCCTCTCTGAGAGCGTATAGAACACCTCAAGAAGTATAGAGCTTTAAAGGTAAAGCCCTCTCAGACGGTCCTCCTGCGCTTACATTTTTCAGACTAGAAAGGTGTTTGATGTGCATAGAAAATCCTGCCATCGTTTACACACCTTTATGTCATTTCAAACCTGTTGCAGTTTCTTCTGCAGAACATAAAAGAAGATTTTCTAAAGAATGTTGTTGGACCATTCACTTTCATTGTGTGGGGGCAAAAAAGCTTTTTTCTATATCTTCTTTTATATTCTGCTGAAGAAATAACGCCAAACAGGTTAATACATAATGGCAGAATTTTCATTTTTAGGTGAACTATTCATTTAAAGGACTACAGGTGCGGTCACAAAAATGGACTAAAGGTGCAAAAAAAAAAAAAAGTCAATTTTCTATCTTCAATAGTGTAGTGATGTATAAAGCACTTCTCACACAGAAGTCACTTTCAAATCAAGCAGCTTTCTGTTGATCAGTGCGGCAGATCTTTGTGTGAGCAACTTTAACTTGAATCCATTCTGAAATTTGCTTTGGGTTGTTTCTGCCCCCTCACATGTTCCAGATTGTATGGACTCCTTTTGAAATGACTGGATTTTGTCCACAAAAGAGTTCCTGAACATCTGCAAATGTGGGTGAATCTTAATTCACCAAAAAAATTAAACTCTGTCATAATTTACGTTGTTCCAAACTTGTATGGTTTCTTTCTTCTGTTGAACACAGAATAAGATATTTGTACGATTTTTGGTAAGCAAACCGTTGACAGTAGCCATGGTTTTCCATAGGACAAAAAAATATATAAATTAATAAAAATACTATGGCTACTAAGTCAATGGCTACTGTCAGGCTACCGTTTTTTTGTGTTCAACAGAAGATAGAAACTAATATAGGTTTGGAACATCTTAATGGTGAGGAATTGATGAACGAATTTTCAATTTTGGGTTAATGTTCTCTTTAACGCTGCATCCCAACTTGCATACTATCTGTCAACAATAAACAATATTCAAAATGAGAATGAGTGTGTCCCAATAATATGTTGAAAGTGCATTCCAAAAGTCCCCAGATAGTTAACAATTTCAGGTAGATTTCTGAAGTGTATATATGTGCACACTCATGTCATTTTGTCGTGTATTTTTGTCATTTTTAGTTAAAAGGCATGAAAATGAGTGTGTATATGAGGACCTGTGACAAGATGTTTGACAGGCCAGTTCAGATGCAACTATGACATGGAAATATGTCCCAAAACTTTCCTAATGTACTGCTATACATGTAAAACTAAACACTTTTTGGTCACAAAAAAATACATACATTTAGGGCATTGTATATAGTATGTTCAATTAATAAATTTTTTTCAATTAAAACATCCACTGGATGAACACTTTGCATTATGGCATCCGGGATTGGTTCACCTACTGCATCATCAATATTCGGACATCCTACTCATTTAACACGCTTTTTGCATACTGTGTAGCAGGAAAGTGTGGATGGTTCCTCAGCGCTACAGCTCTTTCTCTTTCTCAAAGTTCTTTTGCATGTTCTCACTGGCCTTGACCACCTGGCAACACTTAGTCCTCCCCCTTTTGTTTCCATCCCCTATCATGTCTCCTCAGTTCCGTACACTCTCCCTTTCTTCCTCTCCTTTTACAGCTCCCCCTTGGACCTGCACTCCTCCGCCGATTTCATTCCCTCGCACCGTGCCTCTATCCCACACTCTCCTGCTGTTGCTCCAGATATTAAAACAAATCAGCCATGAAATAAGCTCCTTCCTCTGTCCTTAGTGGAGCTGTCGGAGCTCATTCCTGTCTACATCAGACACTTTCACCCGCCCACCGTCTCTGTACAAAGCTGCCTCCTCCACCCTTAACTTCCCCAACAGACTGGCCAACGCTGTTGGTGTTTCACCCCTTAGCTTAACCTGATCTCTTCCCCTCCTTCCTCGCATTAGCTTTATGGTGCATGCAACATATTAGATCTGTTCCGAAACCTAGTGAACTGCCACCGTAGGCAGAGTTTTAAGGCCTCATCAGGGTGCAAAAGATGAAATAGCTGTTCCAAAAGGTAGGCGACTTGATTATGCACCCTCCCATAATGCATTGCAACAAACTTGCAGAAAAAAAGGAGAAAATGTTGATCATATAAAATAATTGTAATTTATTTGATAGAAAAAACATTAATAATAATCAATAAAAATGATTAAATAGTCCGTAATTCATTTTGTTGATGAGATAAATACTTCTTAAATGAAATTTGTGCATGGATACTATGTATATTCATGTTAATAAAGTCACAATAATAAAGGCTGTTCCAAAAGATTATGCAACCTCCCATAATGCATTGCTGCAAACATGCAGATGAAGAAAGACAAATTTTGATTATAAAAATACGATTTATTCATTTGGTAAAAAGCATCAATAATATTGATAATAATAATAATAATAATAATAATATATATATATTTGGATTTTATTGAATTTATTGAAGTAAATATGTGAATGCATATGTTATGTATGTTTATGTTTATACAATCACAAAGGCTGTTACACAATATAGTCTTGTTGATCAAGCAGCCTTCCATAATGTATAACTATGAAGCTGAAGACAAATACTGATTATTTAAAAATACTTATAATTCATTCAACAGTTAAAAAAAAATTCTATAAAATAATAAATACATTATTTAATACATTGTCTTTCTTTCTTTCTTTCTTTCTTTTAAATAAATACATTAATTAATATTTTTAACACAATTTGTGCATGTATGTTAAATATATTTATGTTTATAAAATTGCAAAGAATGCTCCAAAAGGGTGTACTGCATTGCAAAAATCTTGAGAAATGTGGATTATACAATTAAAGCTTATAACTAATTTAATATTACAAAGTTAATTTCATGTTATGTGTTTAAAAATAAATATTTATTTTTATGTTTTTTTTTAAATAAATTTTTCTCTTTTAAAATAAATTCATTTAAAGAAATATTTTATCCAAAATGTCACCTGCAAGTTATGCATATTTCTATTTTTAAAGTATTGCATTGTATTGTTGTTCTTCAATTTCTTTTATTAAAATAGAACTGTTGGTAAAAGTTGAGTCTTCCAAATCATCCACTTATGAGCTCCCCTTTCAGTTAGGATGCTGCCTTAGCAAGGCAGCTCACTAGGTTTCAGAACAAAGCCACGGAGTTCACATCTATTTTGAGTATTATTGTATGATTAAAATGGAGATGATAACAGCACAACACCACCAGCAGCTCAGCTTCAAATGGTTTAGATTGATCATCAGTGCCTCAAGCATTCTGATAAAGCAGTCAGGGCCTTTGCTTGCACATTAATGGGCGGCACAAAATGGACGCAAGAGCAGGTGTGCGGACTCACAGGCAGTGTGTGTGTGTGTACACTACATCATGGTGTTAATGATTAGTGATGCCAGTGGCGGGTAAAATGTCATATTTCTGTGCACGTCCTTGTGATTTGTTACAGCTCAGTGTCCCTCTGGGGGATGTTGCCTACACCACATTTCCATTAAACAAATCCTCTACAGGGAGCTTGCAGCACAGCCAGCCCTGAAATGTCTGCTCCAATTCGTTTGGATGGAGGTAACAACAGCGGCCTGGAGGCGACTCCCCACTCTTCTCTCAGCGAAAAGGAATCAGCCAATCACGGAGCAGCAACTAGAGACCTGTGTGACAGAACAAGCAAGTTAAAGCTATGTACGTCAAATCTGTGTCGCCACATTACAAAATGCAGCAGTTAGCGGTTATTTAGCTAACCACATCTTTTCCAGCTAATTATATCTAACTTTGTTTGTTGCCATAAAATGTAATTCACCTTAGTTATTATCTAAACGCATGTGGAAGGCATGTATGTTTACATTTTTTTTTCAGCTTCTTTTTTTATCAATGTGACTGAATCTTTTTTTAATCTAAAATGACTGACTTCTCTCGGGCAATATATGCAGGATTTCTCCAATCATTTCATCCGTTTAAATCCCAACATTGTCCCATTTTTAAATGTAACACCCACAATCAACTGACATGTTCAAGACCCAGTAAGGTAGTAAGGACATCATTCAAAGTGACATCATTTGTATGAAGCTATGAGAATACTTTGTTGTGCTCGAAAACAAAAACAACGACTTTATTCAACAATTCCTTCTCTTCAATGTCAGACTTGTACTCAGACAATACTGTCCAAAAAGTATTTTCGTAGCTTCATAACATTACAGTTGAACCAAAGATGTCACTTGGACTATTTTACCGATGTCCTTACTACCTTTCTGGGCCTTGAACACTGTAGTTGCATTGCTGTTGATGGAGGGCCAGAAAGCTCTCTGATTTCATTAAAAAAATATCTTAATTTGTGTTCCAAAGATTATACAGCGTTGGAATGACATGATGAGTAATTCATTTCAAAATTGTCATTTTTTGCTGAACTGTCCCTGTGTATTTTAATAATCTAGAGAACCTTTTTCAACATAAAGAACCTTTTTTTGTGCGCAATGGAAAGATTCTATAGATGTTAAAGGTTTTTTATGCAACTATAGATGCCAATAAAGAATCTCCATAGGAGTGGATGTCACAATACCATAAAAAGGTAAAAAATAAAAGGTTATTTTGCTACTTTCATTTCATTCTGACTTATTGAATCTGTAACGGTGTTGCATTAGCCAATGAAGCAACTTCAGGATTTCAGCTATGGCCTTACACTAATGAATTGGTATGTAGGGAGCCAAACATTTGCAAAAACAATCCCATAAGCAGCTAGTTCTCAGAGTAACCCATAAATGAATGTGTGATTCTCTGTCATACTGACTAAGCCAAAAGCATCTTATACAATATTTGTTCCTCTTGCTGCCAGGCATATATTAATCCCCACCCAAACATTCATCCACCTTCCAGCATCCCACTCTGCTCTCATTGTCTCGGGATGTTCTTATTTAATTATAGGGATCCCGGAACTGTAGGTTCATTTTGTGTTAAATAGGTGTGCCTGAGGCTGGATTTAGCAGAAGAGAAAAAGGCTCCTGTCCCCACTCTATGAACTCTGCCTTGCACATGGGCCTGGCTGCATGGGGAATGCGAGGCATGAGAGGGGAACAAAGCCCTCCACTGTCCCCCATAGAGAGGTGGGGTGCGGCAGGCCCTCAGAATGGCCCCTTTCCTCCACAAAATCCAGAATATTAGCTGTCCTGTGATGGGTGGTCATTACATATGCTGTTTGAGTACCTCATGCATGCACAGACTGCTGCACGTCAAAGAGAGACAACATAACCCAAGTGCACAACGGCGGAGCAGGAATGAGCAGTATCTGGGTGATCTCGTTCTCTGTGCTTCTGGCCACCATTCCTCCAACATGGTGCCATTCTTTCGGCATTCTCCACGTCTACCTTGCACTCATTCATACTGAGCGATCCCACTCGCGCACATGCCAGGAATTCTCCTTCGCCTGTACAGAGCAAAGAGAATGCAGGCTTGAATAATATCTTTATTAATCACAAGATTCCAGCGCCTGGCTCTGTTGCAAGATTCAAACCTGTTGTTGTGTGGTTGAGCGAGGAGGACGTGCTTCATAGAGGAGTCAGCTTGACAGATTCCCTTATGTGGGTTCCAGTGACAGAAGGACCTGACATCCTTCGCAGAGATGGAAATCCCCTAACGCACTGCAGCGGGCTCAGTTGTAATCCAGCCTGGGCGGCAGAGAATAGAAAGGTTTATTATTAATCTAATTTTTAGCTACTTCTAATTTACAAAATTTGACGCCAAGTTTGACTATAAACTACATTTATGCTTTATCGGGATTATTATTTGTTACCAAAAAACTGAAACCATAAATATATACATATATTTTTTTAAATAAATGTTTTCCTCTTGCGTTTGCTTAAAAAGAGAAAAAAAGGTTTTTGATTTCAGTTCCAATATGTCAACCAATCAATGTTTCCCTTTCAGTAGATTCAGTAGACCTAACAGCTGAACCAACCCGATCTCACGGCAATTCGTACATTTTTCACAAGGTGGCTTATTCGTACGACCACACTCGTACAAATTCATACGATTGTTGCCAAATTTTACGTATTTTACGAGTTGCACAATTCGTATGAATTTGTACGAATGACCTACACCTATCCCCGCCCTTAAACCTAACCATCACTGGGGTTTAGACAAATCATATAAAATCGTACGAGTGAGGGCGTACAAATTCGTACGAATAAGCCACCTCGTAAAATACGTACAAATTGGCCGTGAGATAGCGTTGGCTGAAATAAATAAATGTAATAATAAACTTTAGACAATAGTATTATTATTATTATTATTATTTCTTTTTTTGTGAAATAGTGTAGTGTTTTCCTGACATAACCAAACACATATGTTGTCACTCAGGAACAACTCTGATCAACTCACCACTAAAAATACAAGCAAGTTCGATTTTTATTGGCTGAAAAAAAAATGGTTCAAAAGAGTTTTTTCATGAATCATATTTTATGCATTGTTCATTGTTCCTTGAATACTGGCACACACTCAGACAAGATGATATGTTATGGACACACACAAGACGTATCGACTACATTTTAAATTATTGTTACAGATTATTTTAGTCGCACTAGAGTTTAAAAATATCTGTCACAAAATAACATCACATTAAGTGATTACATTGTTTTCCGATTCTGACTGATGGGATATGGGCTGTGTTTCCCAAAAGCATCTTAAGCCTAAGTAGATTGTAGATCCATCGGCATTGAACGTCTCTATGAACTTATGATACTTTTGGGAAACGCAGCCAGTGTTATGTAGCTAGACAAAATGTTTTGAAAGTATTTTTCCAGAAAGACAATCAATAGAAGCTTTCACTTGAACAGCTTTAAAAGCTGACACTTGACATAATTTTCACAGCCCTTATCTGTGCACTTGGTCAAATATAACTCCTTTTTAATGCAAGAGGAAAACATTTCCCAAGCCTTAAGGCTAATTGCCCTCATTCTGACTGAAAGAAAGCCCCCCCCCCGAGAGACTGAGAGTGTCTTTTGTGACAAATAAATGCACACAATGCATACAATTAATGGGGGTTTAACTGTGGGCAAGGACTAATTTTTTCGTCCTTTTCTTCCAATCACATCTTGGAGACGAGAGAAGTTTCTAGCAATTACCTCTCCGTTACCATGGTTATTACGAATATTTCCAGGTTATTTATGCTCCGAGTGCCAGTCACACAGAAGACTCACCCATTAATTATCTTAACCAGGTTATTTTCACGGACTCCAATGTGATTGTAATCACAATTTCAGCGCTCGTAGCTTGCAAAAATGGCTTTCTCTCGAAGTGGCCAGCCTTTCCATCATCAAACAGACAGAACCACAATAGACCTTCCTTTGACAATGTCATCGCCACCTTCATGAGACGTGAATGGGCCTATGAAAGAGCTGTTTATAATTTCTAACATTCAGCTGCTGCGGAAGAGCCTGATTAAAAGCACAATCTCAGTCCGACAGATATCTCTTGGCATTATTTGCGAAGTAAACCTGTCAGCTGCATTGCACTTGGTCTGTAACAGCTCTTCTCAGAGGAGCCTCTTTTATGAGACAGCTTCGCCTGGCCGGACGACACCACCTTCACGATTTTGATGTCTGAGCTGACATAATTGTGATTGTGATGCCAGCAGAGCCCGCCCTCCATTTATTCCCCAGCAATCTTCAGCTTTGTGGCTGTGAGCCCATTCGTTGTTTTGTTTGCCGTGAAGCATCTTCGAGCAGATTTCCCCAGGATTCCCCAGTGCAGTGGGAGCTGGCAAATTGATTCTTACGATGTTTACCTTTCCCCCATCTTAATAATTAACCCGTAAATTAGCCATTGTCTGGCTTTAAGTCCCTCTGAGGTGTTCCTGAAATGAGCTGGTTAATTACCTTATCATACCTCTGGCCATGAGCCATGAATGAGGAAAGCTGTACGTCCTTTAAGAGCATCTTAATAACGTCTCCTGCTTTTCATGTTAGCTATCCTGTGGATGCTGATGATGGCGGGGAATGTTCTTTTAGAGGTGTGTAATTTTATGAAAATATCATGGGGAGAGACAACTATAAGTTGTTTCAGTGTCGCACCACATAAGTGTGAGGAACTGTTCTCATCATGCGATCACTATTGCTTTGTCTGTTATTACAGGCCGTGTGATATGTACTGAGTATTTATGCATTTTTATAAAACACGGCAGCATCCATCTGAAGGATGTGGGCTGTCAAACATACACAACTGTTAGACAATCATAGGCTATGTTTAACTTTGAGTCTACAATCTGACATAGGTGTGGGCCACACCTATATATTGCCTTTATTCAAACAGAGCAAAACAAAACAAAACAAAATAGCCTAATCATTTTAAATGATGATTTTTTTTTTATGTTAAAATCTTTGTGGACCTCAAAAAACTGTATAAATTTAGGCAGTTCATGTCCCCTTGAATTAATAAACATTAGCTATTTTCTTTAATAATAATGAATCTTTGTATTAAATAATAATTGTATTTTATTTAATACATTTAATAATAATAATGATAAAAAAAACGTGTTTCTCAGCTTAGGTTATCAGGAGTTGGCCAAGGAGTTGGGCAACTACTACAAATTTAAATCACATTTACATTAAATTATCAAATTTACATTCAAATGCTAATGAATTAGCAGTATTCATGAATTAGCTTACCTGCAGTGTTATTTAAGTATTATTCAAAAACATTTGAACGACATGCAAGGCAACCAATCACAGTTTGGCTTGTTTTAACATTGTGTTTAGATAAGATTGATAACGGATTGGCGTGCATCTAATACATTTTTCATGCTACGTGCAAGTTTACTGCCATAATGGTGAACAAATTTGAATTATGATAATTTCTCATTGTCTAATTTGCAAACAATTTGCTAATTTGCTTTCTTCTTCCATGACGGGGTTTGGCTTCAAGATGGTTTGTTTCAAGTCAGACCATTAAAAAATTTAACATATTTTCTGGAAATCCTGTCAAATTTCGCCAGTCAGATGATGACTTTTGGAACTCCCAATGTGATTCACATTTTGTGTGCATTATGCATCGAACGTTCACCCAGTGGGCCGTGGACTGAGACTACAGCAACACTGGCTCGACCAATGGCGTGAGTTTGGGGGTGGGACTTTTTCTGTTTGCCAATCAATAGCAAACGAGGGGAAAGTTTAAACAAATCTGTCATTATTTTTGAGGTTCTAAAATTACACACTTCATCTTCAAGATGCACACAAACATTCCATTAAATTGGTTTAGCACTTTGTAGACTAAGGAAATACAGAAACGGTTCTTTGTTGTGAAAGACGTACAGACAGCTGGACATACTTTCTTTGTTTATGCTTCAGTTTTCAAAGAGCTAATGGCTGCTTTTCTCAATGCAAGTAACAATAGGTAAAGTGTTAAGAATCCTTTTGTAACGACACAAACTACATCTTTTGTCCTTATTGTTCTATAAATGTCTCATCTAGTTATCAAGAGCCCTTTTCCTAAGCAAAGCAGCCAACTGCCTGACCATTACCGGTCTTTTCACAGTGCCTGAAAACCAAAACAAATCAGAGAGCATTCAGACAGAGGCATGCTTGAAAGATGAACCATTGATAGGTGAAGAGTAGTTACATTTCCTGCAAGAGAGGGATAATCACTGTGCGCTAGATGAAGGTACACAAAACAATAGTTGGTTGTCGGACTGGAGTTCAGCCTCCAGTGGGAGAAGACAGACAGCATCCCTCCCCCACCAGTCTCTCCACATGCTTGGAAGTCTCAGAGCGGTTGAAGAGTTTCTCTCGACCACGTCTGCATTCCTCACAGGCTTCGGCTCTCACCCTGCCACTCCTCAGCCATGCTAACATGCCAACATGCTTCTGTCTCCCCGCTGCACCACTGAGATACTACACACCACCGAGCTACAGCATCACCCTGTTTGAGTGAGGGGTGGTAGTATCGGCCCTTCTTGCCTGCGTTCAGAACAGTGTGGAGGCCTGCAGGTGGGGAATCAGATGGTGAGAGCCCTAGGCATCTCATACCCTGGATGGCTCCACTGGGCTGGAAAGGTCACACGTGCCTTTTTTCTAACAACAGTATGCTGGTGCTGGATGAGTGCATGCTTTAGAACTGGTTTGCATCTTTACACCGGCCCCAATACACCCTTCCATTATAATCCAAAAAAGTCATTTAGATTGGAAACAGAATGGCAAAAATGTTAAAAGGATAATTCACCCCAAAAATTTAATATGTCATATTTTCCAAACATTTATGAGTTGCTTTCTTATGCTGAATATAAAAGAAAATATTTTGAAGATTGCTGGTTATCAGAAAGTTGGTTCCCACTGACTTCCATAGTATTTTTTTCTTCCTACTATGGAAGTCAGTGGCAACCACCAACTGTTTGATTACCAGCAATCTTCAAAATATCTTCTTTTATGTTCAACATAAGTAAGCAACTCATACATGTTTAGAACGATATCAATTTAAATCTGCTTAAATATGTTCTCAAAAGTCTTCCCTGTTTCCATCTAAAATATTCTTTAGAAATATCATAAATAAAAAGGTGAATTTCTTTGTTTTATCAAATAATTTTTGGCTGAATGAAAATATACTGTCAAAAGTTTGGGGCATATACTATATATATATATGCTGAATAAACATGTATCTCTTAAATAAATAAATAAAAAATAATATATATATAATTAAATTTTGTTAAATTGGTCAAAAGTCACAGTAAAGTCAAAAATCTGAACGTTTTCTGAAAGAAATGCTGTGCTTCACAATTTTCTACTGAATAAATCCTGAAAAAAGTATCCCAGTTTGCACGCAAATATTGATATTGATAAAAAATGTACTTGACCAAATCAGTGTATTAAAATTATATGTGAAATAGAAATGTTATTTTAATTCATAATTCATAATAACATCTCATAATATTACTGTTTTAAATGTATTCTTTAAAACAAATGCAGCCTTGGTGAACAAAACAAAACATACAATTATAAAGACACTAAACTTGTGAATGACACAATATTCTCTCAAGACTTGTAAAACTCTAGCTTGCCACTTACTTTCCATTTAAAATACATTTAGATTTGATGATTTAACATCATGTGTGAATTGTACTGAATGTTACTAATAAAGGTTGCATCAAGGGCAGCTTGTGATATCATGACACTGAATTAAATTACTCTGGATTTTAAAATATGTTTGTAAGACTCATAAATAAGAATCGCAATGCAGGCCTACTTTGTTTATCTGTGGGAAGGTTATAAAGTAACATCACCGTTCGGCCGGTTCTGAGGTTCTCTCTGAGGCAGAGAGAGTGACTGTGAGATGGACTGCTAGATAACATAAAAGGGAATAATGGAGATGTGCGCAAGGTCTTTGAAAACTGCTGAAGGCCCGTGGTGAAATGAAGGCACTCTTGCTTGTGATTTGAAATGTTCAGGAAGCAGAACGGAGGGGCGTTGTCTTCCCTCACATAATGCGCTGAGTGGAATGCCAAACCTGCAGAGATGATCCAGAAGAGATCTGCATCCACAAAAAGGCACCATATCACTCACATATCAGAAACGCTGCCCCCATGTTTATACCCCAGCACTTTCATCTCACTCCGCATGCATCATATCACCGTGAGAAGGAGGAGGGATGAGACTGGGAGCACTGATATGGGCTCAACCCCCTCGCAATCTCTCTCCATCTCTTTTGCAATTGCATCATAAAAATGGGGGTTTTGCTGGAGTAAATTAACAAGAGCCCTTGATATGCAGATCAGCGCCTATTAATCAAAGAAATGAGATTAGGATTTCAAATGGGGATGAAGAAAGCCTCCATTATCTTGGTGGAGTGTCATGTTTAATAACGTGGAACGGCGCTGTAATTCACAGGCACGGCAGGCCCAGGAGGAGAAGACCAACCCTCGGCAGGCCCCTGCTCTGCGTCAGGTGACCCTGGAAGCTCGCGCTGGGGTGAGGGGAAACACTCGACGTAGAGAGAGGGGAAGAGATAGAAGGGAATCAAAAGAGCATGTTCCTATGGGAAAGTGGAGGCCCTGCTCGGTTGGCTTTGATGTTAAAGTGTCTTGCCGTGCTCGGTGGGGCCGGGTCTGCGCAGCACATAAATAATGGCTGGCTAAATGTAGAATCTGCTCACTCATGCAGCTGGCGAACTGACAGAACGCTCGCTGTGCATGTGTAAGGCATGAGGTGGATGCACAGGTTCATCCGCACACAAAGAAACATGCACATACTTGCACATAAACTCATATTAACATTTCCGTTTAAAAGTTTGGGGTCAGTGTGTTTCCCCCTCCCCCAAGAATTTAATCATTTTATTCAACAAGGATGTATAAAACAGATCAAATGTGACAGTAAAATAATTCTCATATTTGAAATAAACGCTGTTCTTTTGAATTTTCTATTAATCAAAAAAGTATCAAGGTTTCCGCAAAAATATTAAGCAGCACAACCGTTTTCAAAATGGTTAAGTGATGTTTTTTTTTTTTTTTTATGTACCAAATTGGCATATTAGTATGAATTCTAAAAGATCACTGAAGAGAGACTGGAGTTATGGTGTTATCTTACATTTTAATATTTCACCATCTTTCTGTATATTTGATCAAAAAATGTTTTGATGAGCATAAGAGACTTCTTTCAGTACATGCGAATGTTTGTGCACATCTATGAAGGAGAAACTTTGCTTAAAGAGAGATGAGAGTAAAAAGGCAAACAGATTTAATAGTTGATGTGGAATGTTCTATTAATAAGGATGTTTTTGCACTCTCTGAATGGAACATCGATAATAACTCACCGGATCATGCATGTGCACATACAGTCCTCTTCTTCCCTCCTTCAAAAAACAAGAAATTTCATTTGTTATACACAGATCTCAAAATAAATAAATAAATAAATAAATAATAATAATAATAAAGCTTGCTCTGACTGAGTTAAGTCATTTTAAGTTTTAGGATCATGATTTAATTTATCATAGATCAAATATATTTTAAAAGTTATCTCTCCTTCAGAAGACAGCATAGATTTTAAACTGCTGTTGTATTGCACGGATGTTCTTACACATTTAAATGGTTTTTGCAGTTTCAAGTTTAATAAAATATGTAACATTTATAAAATATTTATGTAACATAATTCAGATGTTTTAATAATTTTTTTAATATTATCTTTTATTTTTTTAATTATATTAAGTATCCTTTTTAAACATTTTATTTAGTTATTTTATTGTATTTTATTTGACCACACACCTCTGATAGGTACTAAGAATGTGCTTTTGTGAATGGTTAGCTAGATTATTTCCAACCTATTATTTAATGACAAATGAAACATTTTCTAAGTAAAACCAAAGAGTGCTACAATTATCCCTGCTCTAGCCTACTGCTAAGCTCTTAAACACGGCCTTAAACACTGAGTTGTCTCTCTGCCCTGCGCACAATTGATTTTGACAATCTTTTCGCCATTGGGAAAAACACATAACTCACTGATGACTGCGGGCCTGCACTCCTAGGCTCCTTGGGAACCACAAAAATTATGCTAGCATTAATGTTTAATATTGTGAGGGACCCAATAGATGCACATGTGTGCAAGGTCCTTTGTCTTTGTGTCAAGCGAAATGTGCTTCGATGCAAGGCAAAAATCATTTCCAATGGAGGACAAGAAGAGAGAGAGAGTGCTTCCCCTTGGTCACCTCATGGTGAATAATGCAGAAAGGGGGGAAAGATGACGACTGGGCCTGCACAAACAGACCAGGCCTCAGTAAGGCCAGGCCCACTGAGAGCTGACCCACACAATTTCCTTACATCTGCTCAGTGTATTGAAAACAACATTTTTGCAGTTTTAGAACTGCGATTATTGAGATGTATGTGTGCTCACTGCATGCAATCAGATAAGCATGTCTGCTTGCAGGATTAATGGGATAGTGCACACAGTAATAAAGTTACCAATAACAAAGCCATTATCAGCACACCTGTACAGCTTTCTGTGGGTCACAAAAAAACCCACACTCATCCACAGACCACACTCATGCCTTTCC